>NW_006792921.1:4106180-4113171 GCF_000442215.2 Lipotes vexillifer | reverse complement strand
TCCTGCTTCCCATTATTTTAAGCCTCAGCTATACTTTAGAAATATAAATTTTCAAGGTGTAGAATTTGCCAGTGGAAATCATGCTATTCTGCAGAACAAGTATCTCACATGAGGCTGATCTGATCACCCAAAGCGTCTTTGCCTGATGGCTCCTTACCTGATAACATATTGTCTGTTTTTATTGAGGGAAACTTCAAAGTCATTTCATGCTTGTGCCTATGAATCATCAGATGGTCCTCTGTTGGGAAGCGCTGTCAGACAAATAGAAAAAAAGGGAGAGGGGAGAGGAGCCATTCAGTTTTGTAATATATATTTTACATCAGAGAGAAAAAGTTTTGTAATATATATTTTACATCAGAGAGAAAAAGATTCATTCAGCACTGCAAACGTGACAAGGAAAACAAAAAATTAGTTCTGAAAAAGTGTGAAAGCATGGTAAGTAAAATGACAAATTATTTTACGCAACCACATATGCATTCATGTCAAACTTTGGAAAAGAACTACACGTCACGCTTAATTATCTGCCATATATATCTACAGATGTACCCCATGACATTTGCATAGTAGGTTTCTGTTTATGAAGACCTTGCACACTGATTATCTCATTAATTATAATTATACATATGATTTATAGTAACAGCAAATTATTTTGAGTGTTCTATACTCCATGCAGTGTAGTAAACCAACACTTTATTTTTAATTTTCAGGGAATGATATTATGGTTGTCAAAAATGCTGCGCCCAAATATTTTCAGCTGTCTGGCTTCTGGTCATATGGTGGAATTGGATTTCCTGGCCCTCTTGTGGTTGGGTGGGGCCATGTGAGTAGTTCTACCCATTGAGTCATGAATGGAAGTGACATGTCACCCAGATGTGAGCATCTATTTCTTGGGGCAAGACCTCTCCCTTTTAGCAAAGAGATTCACAATACAAGAAATAGTGGCCCCTCAATCATCCTAAATCTCTGAAGAATTATGAAGAGCATCTCTGAATTCTGAAGGATTATGAAAAATATCCTGCCAATCTACAACTGAAATGTATGCTTGGGCAACTGAAATAAGACTTTGTTGTGTCAAGTCATTGAAGCTTTGAACTAATTTGTTATTGTAGCAGATCCTAGCCTATCCTGACTCAGACTGGTATGTTTTAATAACTGAACTTAGCAGGGTATCTGCTTTATCAAAGTCAAATGAAAATTCAACAAAAGACAATAAAGTCTGCTGAATATTTCCGAATCTTTGACAATCTAGAAAATCTCTCAGAGCGTCCCAGCTCCTCAGGATAGCCATTATAAATTTCAATTACCATTGTATATTAAGGTAGAAATCTTCTCTGCAAACAGTATAATTTGTATTCACGGGAATGAGGGGATTCACTGGGCTAAATCCTTTGGAATATTCTAAAAGTAGTTCTTCAAATAAATATCACTTATTTCTTTGTCATTTGTATAGCATAAATTGGAGAGTACAGAATTTGCAACACATGGTGATAATGCCAGATTTCTGAATACACAGACGTCTTCATGACATGTGGGTGTTTCCTGCAGGATCATCTGGTCCTCTATAACACTATAGTAGAATGACTGCATCAAATAAGTGACACTACCATATGTGGCTTAGACACAGAGGTTAAATTTCTTAGTCTTTCTGTCAAAAGCCTTATTATAATTCTTTTCTGTAATATATACCAAAAAAACAACATGGGAATAGCCTTCCTTTGCAGCCATTTTGTTAGCCATTTTTGGCTCCATAAAATAATAACCTAAAATAGAATATAAACAAGAATACTTATTATATGCTACTAATAATCTCCATGATGCCTCATTATTAATTATAATTACATTCCAAATAAGACATTACAGGATATCTGTGATTTTTTTTTTTTATTTGGTAGGAAAATAGCAAATTGTAAATAACCAAAATGTACAGTCTGCAATAGATACAGAGCTGAGAGAGGCCACTGGAACTTAAAACGAGGTAAATGCAGAGGGCAAAGGAACAGTGAAATTAACATTGGACTTTGTGAGATCAGAAAGAGCAAGAGAAGCTTGTTTCTCCTCACTTTTGGGACAAAGCTAACTTATAAGGAGCCGTAACACACACACACACACACACACACACACACACAAAACCTCCCAGGTATTACAGGCCGTTCCTAATAGAGCAAAGGTTCTTTCCAGTGAGGGAAAAAGGGGGTGGGAGGGGAATCCATCCATCACCTCCAACACAGCGCAAGCACTGATAATTCATATTTACTCCCCTTTCCAATTCCCAGCCATCCTTTCTTCTCCATGCGGGTCCCAGGCTATGGAACATCGCTCAAGTAAATGCCATGAGGGACTGATTCACTAACACCCCACCAGGAGACCCTTGGAATCACTGGCCAACCACCATATTTTCTCAATTCTAATATCTCTTCAATTGAAAGATGCTCATATTTTTATAATAGCTTATCAAGAAAAAGAAACACTTCCACATTAAATAGAGACATCAAGTTTTAAATATGTCTTTACATTTAAATTTAGTGGGGGTTGAAGGAAGAGGCTTGGAATTTTACCTTAAAACCAAGAAACTATGTAAATTCTCAAGTCTCATGTTTCTGCAAACCTTTCCTCAGTTCACCCAGCCTTCTCAAGGAAATGACCTGCTCCTTCACTGAAGTTCAAGGTCATTTGAACTGCACCCCTTCAACATTTATTATCACCTCCATCTCAGAATTTACATTAACTTCGTAGGTCCTATTTCCATTCCCTCCTGTCTCTGAGGAATGTGCATCGCCCTCCCCCTCCACAGGATCCTGTACACCCCTATAGTCTGGGGAAGGGCACTCCAGCTGTGGTCCTTCAAGCCAGCATGCTCACTCCTCCTTGCCCTTGACTAAATCCAGCCTAGCGAGCCTTGACTTGATATATGTATACGTATAGCTGAGTCACTTTGTTATAAAGCAGAAACTAACACACCACTGTGAAGCAATTATACTCCAATAAAGATGTTAAAAAAACAAAAACAAAAACAAAAAAACCTTTTCTCAAGCTGCTTCCTTCTCAGGCTACCATTATAATCACTCTGCTTCCCGTCACTCCCTAGCACTCTTGAAAGGCTCCTCTATGCTGGCCACCTCCACTTCCTCACTACCCACTCACTCAGTCTGGCCCCCACCCCAACTCCTCTCACATAGGTCACCGGCAAACAGCCAACTGCCAAACCCAACAGCCCCTGCTCAGGCCTCTTGCTGTGCCAGCTCTAGCAGCGTCTGACACCAGTGACCACACGTCTGTAGCATTAATTTATTTATACCCTGCCTGATTCCAAAAAGGAGAAAAGATGGCTTATAGCAATACCTAAAATGGAATGGGGGAGCATCACTTAGAAGTAGGTGATTCCCAAAAGGGAAGGGATCCAAAAAGAAACAAGGCTAAAGCCAAAATGCAAGTCACTGGGCAGTCACTCTCAACCGGGGGCAATTTGGCCCCCAAGGGGACATTTAGTAATGCCTGGAAACATTTCTGGTTTTCACAACTGGGGAGCGCTACTGGGATCTAACAGATAGAGGTCAGGGCTGCTGCTAAGCATCCTATAATGCACAGGGAAGCCCCACACACATACACAACAAAGAATTATTCAGCCCCAAATATTGGTAGCGCCAAGCTTGGGAAATTCTGCCACACAGTCCAATGTCCTCTGTGCACTTCTTTTCTCTCTGACTTATCCAAATGCTGGATGAGGCTAAATACCCCTTTCTTAAAGGCTCTCCTCTACCATCATTCACAATCCTGGACGCTCCTGGAACCCTAACTTGCCATGAACCCTCTCTGGCCTTTGCTAAGTCTCTTGAGGATCCCTTTCCCTTAAATGCCCCTTCCACAGAGACACCCCCATTATCCTCCCCAAGTAAAGTAAATCCCCCTATGATAGTCTTCAGGGTGGCCTGTGCTCTTCCTTCATGGAAAATTGCAATTCATTAATTAATTGATGAATTTCTCATGTGGTTCCACATGTAATGCCTAGGCTAGAAGTTCCGTGAAGGCAGGGATACATGTGTTTTATGCACAGAGCAGGCCCCTCAAAAATGTGCTGAGTGACTCAAATTGAATAAAACTTAATGTCACATTTTTACAGCCAAAGCAAAGCAAACTGCTCAAGTTATTGGATTCTTTCTGGCTATTGAGACTCCTCCTTAAGGAAACTAAGTGGAAATCAGTTTTAACTTAGATAAGGCAATTTTCTGCATTCACAATGGAGAGTCCTGGTCTAGCAGAACTTTTCCCAGTAATTCAACCTATCTGTGTCTTCCCAGTGTTTCCTATTTCAAAAGGACCTCCAAAACCCGCTTGCCAAAATATAGTCGAAACTCAAAATAACATTCTCTACTGCTTTCCTTATTTATTAGGTAAAAACCAACATTCATATAAAAGCCCCTGCAGAATCTGCCAGAACACAAGCAAAGGAGGCTGGTTTCTCAGCTGGCGGCTGATGTCAACAGTGGCATCACGAGGCAATAACATTTCATGTTTCCGTGGCATATTCCCTCCAGGAAGCTTCCTGAACCCTCCTCAAACTCTCTGGGGAGATACAATGAAAAGGGTCCTTAATGGACATCACCTCTCAGGGACTCCCAGACATTGCTCTACGCTGTGCTGCCAACCCCACAACATAAACAGGCAAGAGAGTGGGGCTTGATTCCACCTGAAACTACTGGGCACTTCAGAGAAAGAGAGCATAACTACCCACATGCCTGTGCTCTGAGTTCTAAGCTTGTCCTTTATCCCATAAAATGAAGATCTTGGCATGAGAGCACCATGTGTGGTCATTGTCCAATGACTGGAACTTGGAGATATCCAAAGGGTCAAGTGTAGAAAAAGTCACCATCCTGCTCCAAAGGAAAAATGTCAAATTCTGATTTTAGATGATGGATGTTTCCAATTTCTTTCAAAGAGATGGGTTCTAGTACAATAGTAGCAGCAGTCACCATAGCAACAGTGGGCGTCAATTGAGCACAACGTGCAGGTCCCTTACTAAACACTCCGCACACAGTACCTCACGTAAGCCTTACATCTAATCCACTTGATGGCAGCCATCAGAGGCTAAAAGAGGGTTAACCCAGCATAGCAGGCCAACTTCCTCTCTCAAAGTTTAGATAAATGGAAAAACTATGGGTTCTAGATGAGTCATAGGGGGTTTATTTTACTCAAACGGGAAAACAAAACAAAATCGAATTCAGTCTCTGATGGTGAGCTATTTCACCAGTAATCCAAAGGCCCAGAATTCAAGTGGCTATTGTCAAAGAGAGCACCCTCTTTCCTCCTGTCTGAAATAACAATCCTGAACATCTGGTGGGCAGGATGCGGCTGGCTCACTTCCAGGGGAAAGTTCTGGATGGAAATGGCCAACACTGATGTATTTCAGAGGCTGTGAGGTAAGTAGTTCAAACTAGTCAAAGTGGAAAATGATGATGATGATGATGGTGATGATGATGATGATGGTGATGATGATGATGATGATGATGGTGATGGTGATGATGATGATGATGATGGTGATGATGGTGATGATGACGGTGAGGGGGACTTTGAGAGTATCCTGGTGAAGAAGAAAAGCCAACAGCAGGCATGACTCTGCCAAGTGAGAGTTGCCTCACTGTGGGAAGGTACTGCATCCCCAGCAGGCCACAGTGGAGGACCCCCCTACACTCACCTGGGAGCAGCCTGGGGCACTGCAGACAAATGGCCTCTCCTGCTCCAAATTCATCTCGGATTCCTCATAAATCTGAAGGGTCAGAGGGAGAGAGGAAGGAAAACAGAAATTCATGAATATCTCCTGCTTCTACCTGAGAAAGGCAATGGCTCGGAGCCCCCTCCTGTGCCAATTCCCAAATTAGATGAGAAGAACATAAACACGAACAACAGGTCCTGCCTTGCTGAAGTTTATTAGGCTCCCTGCAGTCCAAGTTCCCACTGTGTTTTCTTGAGTGCATATTTACTGCGCTTTGAAGAAAAAAATGCCAACAAAATGCAACCCAAAACAATGTCTATTGCAGCAGAAATTCTGCCTGGTGGGTGTTATTATCAGGTAAAACCCCACCTGTGCAAGGTAAAGAGCAAGAGAAGGGTAGTTACTGGGCAACCATCAGTGTGAGGACCAACCCTGAGCATCAGGTCAAATGATTCTCCCATGATCACCCCACTGAGATTCAGTATGAACAAGGGACGCAAGGTAGCCCTACAGCCAGCTTAGCAAATGACCCTGGCAGTGAGCCACGGTCTTAAATTCTCTTTCATCTCAGGCATTTGATGATGCCTCAACAAAAGCTATCCAAGTTGTGCAGAGGTGACGAGAAATCAGCAAATGCAAAAAGCATTACCTTAAATATTTCATTAATTTGGTTTTACAGGCTGATTTGAAATTAAAATCAGATTAAGGTGACTAACCCTCTGATCTAGATAAGTTGTCCGGAATAACAGGGAGAAACCTTATGTGGTGATCTCAGACATATGTTAAACTATAGTATGGTCTTTTCTTATGCAGAGGTTAGGTTCTAAGGTAAGTTCATTAGGCAAAAATTGAGTGTAATCAAATATCTTTGCAAATCTTCCCCCAAACCGATAAAAGTACAATATATATGATTGTGTAGTTACTAATCTATACGGTAACATAAATTTTTTTTTTTTAAATATCATAAGAAGTACTATACAATTGAAGTTCCACAATTTAAATAGTTTTCTAAATCATACCTTTCTTTTTGCCAGTTTTGGAACTGTGTTTAAGTAAGCTCCATGTGCTGCTGGTGGGACACGGCTTCATTATAGAACTAAAACCTACTGTTTTGTCTCTGAAGAAAGGAAGTCCTGTGCTTCCTTAAAATTCTACTTGTAGGTTATTCCAAAGGAGTCTTAAGTCACCTTCACCCTTGAAAGAGGAAACTCTGCTTCACTCATGGAATAGTAACCCTTCATCCAAGAAAACTTTATCATCTTGCAAAAAAAAAAAAAAAAAAAA
>NW_006792921.1:4073279-4106122 GCF_000442215.2 Lipotes vexillifer | reverse complement strand
TTGAAAAAAAAAAAAAAAAAAAAAAAAACCAATTCTAATTTGTACGTCATTACAGCCTTCCCCCAAACACTAATATATCCACATATATCCTTTGGGAAATAGAGGCATACTTTCACTTTTCTGAAACACAAAATGAAAACACTTGCCTTAGATAACACTCCTAGTCAGATATTAAAAACAAATTTGAAAATGTAAACTCTCTTCACATCACTATTCCTCACTTTTCACTAAGTAATGCCCTTTTCACTCTCCATTTGGAATGACTAGTCACCTATCAAGGCAGTAATATCGAATAATTTTACAGTTTTCCTGTATCAGGCATATTGGTTAATCTTTTTTACTCTATTATATTTAGAAGAGGAAGGAAAAAAATACAAGTATCTTCAGAAGTTTTCCACTTGCCCTTGTCTGAGGAAAGTCACGAGCAACTAAAACGACTTCTCACATCTCGTTTATTCATGTGATTTTGCCATCACTTATCATAGAGCATCCCTCCTCCCCACTGTGAATGCTGACAACTTACTTCTAAGCCTCCAAATAAAGGGTGACTTTAAAGCTGAGAAAATGATTTTGATCCAAGATAGAACAAACAGCATAGTAACTGGGTTATTCATTAATATTAAATATGCTTTGTTTTTCTAGTAAACTTTTTAAAACACTTCCCTGGAACTTTTCTGTCTCTGTGTCCATGATCTGCCTGACCATTACCAGGTCACTAAAGTGCTTCATGCCTTAATTTCTCCTCCTTTAAATGGGGGTATGAATATCAATCTTCAACTCCTTCATTCCTGTATCTCACCAATCAGTTAGGGAGCCATTTCCAAATTATGGAGAAAGGTCTTAAAGGTATTTAAGTGTGTGTGTTTGGAGGTGGGGAGAGGTTTTGTGGACAAGTGTTACTGGAACCTCACTCTAATATTAACTATTCCTCATGTATAATAGAGAAGTTGCTATAAAGTAAGTCTTTCTTGGACATCATTTAACAATTTTGGTTGCTAAAGTAACCAAAGAATGCCAATATTAGTCATATTATTAACCAATATTAAGATTACATGATGGTAAAATGGGAATGTTCCAAGAAAGTTCCATATAAATACAGGTATGGTCTACATCTGAAAGAAGGAATTCGTGATAATAATTAAATTAATGTCCAACCGATAGAAGTGGTGGTCAAGATTGGAAGTGCTACTGCTGCAGGTTAAAGGGGATTCATTAATAAGCCAAAGTGAAGAAAGAGACTGACCAAGCCTTTGCCACATCAGTATGAGGAGGAAGTATTTTTCTACCATAGTCACAACTCTATCCCAAACCTGAGTCCACCAAAATGCTGACTTTTCCCATAAATTCAGGCCCTTAATGGTAATAGTTTATCAATTCTGCTTAACGTCAACATGAGCTATCTTATCTTAATTATTGGTTATAATTTGCATATGAACTGCAGCAAATATCATGGAATTATTTGATGCTAGTGATAGGAGACTGAACAACGTTCAGTCAGAAAAAAAATTTCAGTCATATAGATTTACACTGTCTTATTGAGCCTTCATAGTCTGGATGCCACACTTAGAGGAACAGGATCAATTAGACAACTACTGAGTCTGCCTTCAAATAGTTTAGAGTTCAGTTCATTATGTTCAACTGAGTTACCAGTCATTGTATTATTTTATTATTAAAACATATATGAATCTGTATCAATTTATTGCATGCTATGAATCCCATGGAACAAATGTTTTGGCAACATACTGTTGGAATAAGTGTCCTAAGGTAAAATGGCAGTTGCTAAAATAAAATACGTTTTAAGTGATTAATAAGGTCTGAGTGGGTGTATATATATGTGTGAACCTCAACTGCTTTATTTTGATGCTCTGCGTTCCCACATTTAGCCCTCTATAAACAGCACACCCTTGCTCATTCCTCCTGTGTAGGTGTTGGAGATAGTTTTACTAAATAGTACCACTCTACCACGCAGGCTTCATTACTTTTATCAACCAGTATGATCTGGTCTGATGTATTAGTCAAGAGCCATGATCTCTTTTTATGGTCTATTATTATGGTTCTTTTCTAGCACATATTGTAATAATTATTCTCTCAAACAGACTTCTACTAAAGCCCTGTGTATATTCTTTTATCATCCATCACATGGGGGGCAAATTACTCAGACATGATTTTAGCCAGGCTGTTCTGCATTTGGTCCTCAGAGGTCAGGCCTCATCTTCTCATTTCCCATTCAGTTGTTTTACTAGCTGGGATGTTTTAATGAACCAGGTTTTGCTTGGCAACCGCCATACCCCAGGCTGCACTGCACAGAGCTGCCATAGTAGGCGTTCAATAAATATTTGTGGGATGGATAATGAATCCTGAATCACCGCAATAAACCGTCTCAAACAGCTTGCTTTTTTCCTACTCCTAAGGCAGTGGTCCTCAAACTTTTCGGCCCACAGCCAAGTTTTCAGCAAGGCAAGAGTTTGTGCAGGCCAATAATTCCACCTGTTCCCAGTTATGACCAGAGAAGAAATCTCACCAGGTTTAATGGAAAAAAGTCAAAGTTGCTTTTGCTGAAAACAACAGTCTAGTTTTCATTGAATTTCACATGTAAATGTATTAATTCATCATGAATTCAGTCTGTTAATATTGTCATAGATGCTGAAACCACTGGAGTCCAGTCTATTAACCATGTGTGGACTGTTTATGGCACCCAGAGAGGGCCCTCTGAGTAACACCCAGTGACCCCATATCTTTGGTTAAATACAGTAATAATTGTGGAGGGAGCTGTCTAATCATTTAAGAGTTTCTTTACAAATAGTATCATTTTTTGTTCCTCCTGTTCTAAAGTTTAGCTTCAATGTTCACTTAGAACAAATGCCTCAAGAGTCTAATTTCCCTTCAGATTTTTGGAAAACAATACAAAACCCTAATAACAAACCCGAATGGTGTATAAAGCGAGTAGAGGTTTTTCGTAGTCGACAAGGAGATGACAGGTTTGATTTACAATTCAAACTACACTGCCACTGGATTCAGCTGGCCTCTCAATGAGCAAGAATCTCTTTCATTGTTTAGCGTTTGACCCTACAAATTCCTCCTGGTCTAAAGGGAAATCTTCCACAATGGCTGATGCAATCCATTCAAATGCTTTGCCAGGCATTTAGGTATATACTTGGAATTACAACTTCATGAAGGGCAAACGCTGCAAAAAACAAATGCTACAAAAAGCTTGGAGAGGCTACACAAAACACTGTAAATATGTATTATAAACTTAAGAGCAACAACTGAGCCCAAAGGGGAAAAAACCTACATCATCTGCTTTGCTAGAATCAGCCAACAGTGATGCTTCCCCATCTAAACCATAGTAAGCCATTACCGATTCTTAGTTAACAGCAAACTCCGATCTCAGTGTCATGGCCCAAATTTCCCCCACAAGAGCAAACATTCATACAGTGATATGAGATTTGGAATAGTAAGACGCTGAAAATGTTGTTTTAATCTGAAAATCTGGCATGCACTTTTATCAACACCAAAAGTTCTGGGAACTTCAAAGCCACAACTGTATATATAAATGAGCGCTAATAATAATATTGATATCCTCATCAGCTCTGGTATTGTTAATCTGGACATGAATGCATTAGAGATCTGAAAGGGGGCTTGCATTTTAATAGCGATGTTAACAACCTCTGTCAGCCTTTACTGCCCTACAATGAGCGTGGAATGAGTCTTCTTGGCAGGACTCCTGTGCAGATCTTCACTACCCTGTTGAGCTTACTAGACTGCAAAAAGGGCTCTAGAAGAGGAAACAGGTCCTTCCTAAAAATGCCAAGGTTAGCCGACAAACATCTTGAGTTCATCACACTGTGTGAGATACCAGATCAGTCTTACTTTGTTTCTGGAGGCAAAGATTGTTTATTACCTAAATTAGTTAAGGGTATAGCCAATTTGTACTTCATGTCTCTGAAAAAAAAAAAAAAAAAACCACCAAATATTTCTCTCAATGTCTTGGTCAGAAACGCAAAGAGCCACACTCAATAATAACCCAAAACAAATTCAGCAAAAGCACACATTAAAGTATTTTATTCTATGATGCCTGATTCTACTTTAAAAGCCATGGTGCAGGGTCATTCTCCCAACATGTGGCTAGCTATTGGAAAGGAATTATATATTTAATCTGAAGGATATGGTACCTTTCACTATTTTATTTGCTCATGTGTGATACAGAGCCATTTTAGTAAAACATTGTAAATAGGACCATTTACAGAGGTATTATTTAAAAAATTATTTTTAAATTATTTTAAAATTCTTTAGAATTATGTTAATATCGTAACTTCAAACAGAAAAATAAACACCGTTGAATCTCAGTCCAAGAAAATCAATTATTTTGTGAGTGGGTCTTAGTATCCATCTCTGCATCTGTGTCTCTCTGTGTCTTTGTTTTTCTGTGTGTACCTTCTCTCTTGAAAACTCTGTCTCTCTTTTTATATGTCTGTTTCTCTGTGTCTTTGTCTTGTTATGTATGTCTTTGTCTCTCTTTGTCTGTCTGTGTGTCTCTCTCTCACACACACGCACACACACATACACACACTCATTTTATCAGATGTGCTCTTACTAGCTTTACTGGTAAAAAGATCTAGTAGGCTTGTTTCCTGTTTCAGTGTTATTCTTGAAGTGGGCTGCAGCTAGAATCTGAATTTCATTGGGCTATTATTATTTGCAGCTGTGTGACCTTTTTAACCCCGCTTTTAAAGTGACATTTCAGCCCTCAAGCTTGAAACGCCTTGAATGCTGCAAAGTTTTCAAACTAGAGATTTATACGGGGAACAAGACCAAGAGTGGGGCTCTACCGTCTCAGCGAAAATTTCAACAGAACTTGGCGAGAATGGGAGTGTCTTGCTGGGCAGTTTACAGCCAGAACTCTTCCCCGGGAGTCCTCAGCTTTACCCAGACCACTTGCAGCTAAACATTGTCATCTCGTTCAAACCAGAATATCATTGTCCTTAAAAGATGTCCACCATTCACTGGTATCCCCAAAGTTCAGAGTCCCACAGCCTGAATCACAGACCTCTTTAGGGTTGTTTCACAGGCTGCATCACGCTTAAGGGACTGTCCAAATGTCCCTTCGAACCAGGCCCACGGTTCCCAGGAGGAAGGATTTCCAAAGAGCTTTTGTCTCTGGAAACTCACGGGGCCTTACTTCCCGGTCCTCACAGGAGAGAGTGCTAAGGGCTCACGTCCTCTCGTGTACTTTAGCAGAGGTTTGTGGTTTTATTTATGTGGCGTTTATACTGTGTATGAAAAAACATTCCAGTGGGATTGGGTTTTCATATGTTAGATTCCTCTGCCTTCTCTCTTTTTTTTTTTTTTTTTTGTTTTTGTGTTAAGTTTTCCATATGTTTCTTTGGATATGAGCCCTCTTTTCAAAAGTTACTGGCTAATTTCTACTTATGTTTCATACAATACTGTCTCACAGCTTTCCTACCTATGGGTTCAGAAGTTCAGAACATACTTGTTAAGCAACAGTGCTGGACCTTAGAGGTGCAGTGTATTAGTCTCTGCAGGGTGTGTGTCTGTGCCCAAGGCCGTATGTCTACGTCTGTGTTCCTCTTCCTGTTTCCACCTTGCACAATACAATTTTGGCAGGACATACCTCATTTCAATGAAAAGTTTATTTGACATGCATGTGGTTAACAAAATCTCACTAGCTTAGAGATTCTCAGGTTTTGAAGGAAATATTGAATGTAACAAAATTACTCGGCTTGTTTCTAATGAGACTGAACCCAACCTCAGAAGACAGGCTGAAAAGCAACCTTTTACCTACTCCCAATACGAACAAACTGATGAGAAAAGAAAAAAAAAATTGGAATAAGAGGTGACCAGGGGTTCAGTTGACCTTGTCATCTGTACCTTTCCAGAAAGCCTTCCACTGCAATTTAAAATAATTGCCCCATGAAACCCTGAGAGGAAAAACTATGATAGCAAAGAAATTAAATGCAAAACCAGGTATATTCTTCATTCTGGTCAAAAGCAGCTTGCCTTTAGAAATTGAATAACTTAGCAGAAGAAAGAAAAAGCTCTTTCTTTTCCTTCTTTGCTCTACTATAGTAAAATCTGACTTTAAAATTGTAACCCCCTCCCAAATGGGACTACTTTGCCTCTGGATACTTTTTAAGACATTTTGAGTGCATTTGGTCTTTAAACTGTTTTCATGTAAAAAGAATATTTTTGAATATTCTGAAAAATCACAACTTTCTAGTCTTGGCTTGCTTTTCACACATTCAAATGATTTTTATTGGCTAGAACTGTTTTCTTGGTATCTTTATTCTATATAAGTATCCTTGCGTCTCCAGCAACAATATATGTTTGGTCCATCTGATGTATGGGCTGAAGTAATCTTTAACAAAACATCTGAGAAGTTTCCTTCTTGTGCATGAATCAGAGCTACAAAATGTGACACTGTGTATGAAACACAGTGGTGATCATGCCAGACCTCTCTGCTCTCTGCAAGGCCTGGTAAGAGGCTATTTCATCTTAGTATTAAATCTTATGATTACCATTACTGACTTACTAGTAAAAGACATTTGAGAATGATGGTATCAAACTGAGTGTTTTTTATCTTTTACTCCAGAAGAAAGCTAGGCGTTCTCAAGTCCTATCTAAAGTAGCCAGCAGTTGTGTCCAGAACTTGCCCCATCTCACCGTGTCAGTTGAATACAAGGGTAAAAATACATTCAAAGACTTGATTCAGATTCCTACCACACTATGCGTCAAATGTCAAGCATGTGAACATTTGACAGTACTAGCAGGTCACTTAAAGGCCACGTTAAGGTAAAAATCTTAAGTCATCTGAAGATTCTGTCATCATTCTAATAAAGTTCCCTCTGTAAATACTAGCAGGGCTTCCCTGGTGGCGCAGTGGTTAAGAATCCTCCTGCCAGTGCAGGGGACACAGGTTCAAACCCTGGTCCGGGAAGATCCCACATGCCGTGGAGCAACTAAGGCCGTGCGCCACAACTACTGAGCCTGTGCTCTAGAGCCTGCGAGCCACAACTACTGAGCCTGCACTCTAGAGCCCACGCACCACAACTACTGAAGCCTGCACACCTAGAGCCCACGCTCTGCAGCAAGAGAAGCCACCGCAATGAGAAGCCCACGCACCGCGATGAAGAGTAGCCCCCTCTCGCCACAGTAGAGAAAGCTCACGCGCAGCAACGAAGCCCCAATGCAGCCCCCAAAAATATCAAAAAGAAAATGTATATATATCTTAAATACTAGCAGAAGACACATTTTCATCGGCTTTCCTAGAGAAGGCACAATTTCCTTGCGTGGCCCAGCAAGAGGATTTGGAAATATGTGAAACCAGTTTTTAGCTGCCACTGTTTCTGGGAGTCACCACTGTCATTTAATAGGTGGGGTCAGGGGTTCGAAATATTCTGTGACGTGCAGAATGGGCAGCCCTGTGCAACACCAAAGTTTCCCGACCCAACAGCTAATAGTGCAGATTTTGCAAGAATAATCATAATATTAGTCCCACTGCCCACTGGTTTAGAGGTAAAAAGCAGATAAGAGTAAGAAAATAGTAAGAGTGAGACAATGAAAACAAAGTCAGCATACAGCAGAGGAAATGAAAATAAGAGACTAAACACATACCCACCTCTTTATATTTTGCACACAGCTCTGGAAATCGCAGGCAAAGTTAAGCCTAGGATGAGGCTAGATTCAATGCCAATAAAAACTTTATGAATATTCAAAAAAGTATGTGAAATTATCATTCCCTTTCAATGTGAAGGAGGGCTGGGGACTGTTGCCAAAATTTAACTAAGCATAAGCATACGCTTTCAATCCATAGCGGAGACAGATGAGTCAACTAGAGTAGACTTTTTTAAGTGAATTACCTCGTTTGGCTACCTACAGCCCCACTCTCCAGTTCACTTACCATGACGTTCTAAGCGGTGTTGACCCAATGGTAGCAAAAGAAAGCCTTGGCCCAAGGTGGAAACGGCTCTTGCTCAGATGCCCTTTCACTCCTGATAATTGCCTTGTTAATTTTATATTATTGCTGAGGACAGCGTCACCAAAAGGACCATGATTTGTTTGATTTTGGTTTTCTTTTCCTTTTAAAATTTAAGCGGAGAATGTCACAAGATTTCAAATTGTTTTTATGTTACTGGTACCATCAGTCATCAGCTCATAGGATACTTATTAGGAGAACACTGGCCCCCTAACCCTAACCAACTTCAAAACTTATTAATAGGGCAAAAACTTACTAATAGGCATACATACACAAATACATACATATATAAATACACATACACACACACACACACACACACACACACACACACACACATATACACATTTAATTTTTTTTCTCTTTCGGCCTAAGTTTTCTAATTGATAGGTTGCGGTGTGTATGCGTGACACACATTACAGAGATTATTTCATCTCCATAAACTAGCTCAAGCCTCAAAACCGATACCTAGTCCTAAATGTAACCCAGAGGAGGCTATTGAGCTCCAAGGAGGTATAAGAGGAAAACCCGGGTCTGCCTCGCAGCCCAAGTTCACCACAGTTAAGGATCATTAAGCTTGTATTTTAAAAGTGCAGAAATCAGATGTATTTCTGAGAATCACTAAGTCGTTTCCACAGACTAGAAAAGTCCTTCATGTCTTTCCCAACTTCCTATTAAACAAAAGAGCCACTCACTAAAGCCTATAAACCCACTGAAACATACTGGAAAAAAGGACACAGAAAGAAAAGGCCTTTTCCTTGAACCACCACCCACGAGAGGTTACACTGTACCAGACTCCAATTCATCAAAAGGTCCTAGCTATTAACAAACAAACGAGGGGCCAGCTCCTTCTCTCCCCAGGGCTCGGCCCCCAGACAACAGCTCCATTTTTCAGTCAACACTCCCAATCAGCACGGAAAGGGAAAGGGACTTTTTTGAATGCCCCTGCTCCCCCAAACCTAGGACCTTTCCCTCAGCTTGACTGTGGTCTCTCTACTCAGGAGGTGGAGGTCAGGCCCTAGGAAATACCCTAAACCTGGACTCTTCCGAGAGGAAAAGTGAAAGCAGGCAGGGGCACAAAGCACCCAGAGGGGATTTGGAAGGAGGCCGGTCAGACACTTCCATTCAAAGGCTGGGTAGAAGGGAAGCAAAGAGCCCCCAAGCCCACATGGGTGAATTACAGCTGTTCAACAAGCCAATTCTAGGATCTTCATAGGGCACTGTTCAGGGGCAGCTTCAGGGAGAGTGACCTGTGGACAGTGATTGATTACCTGTCACCCAGAACTTGTTCCAAAGTGATTCAACCTTGGCATGCACTGGGACAGGATCAGAAACCGAGGACACTGGTCTCATTCATTCATTCCTTCCTCATACAGTCACCGGGCACCTACCAAGCATTAAGCTCCATGCTAGGAACAGGAAGGCTCATAAAAATAGCCCCTGCCCTTTGAGCAGTGACCATCCAGTAGGGAGGTGAGGCATGTACAGATGTCCATGGTAGAAGGTAGAATTTTAAAGGCCATAAAATAGTTTTAGCAAAGTGCTATGAGAGATCAGGGGCCATGAGGAAGCAAGCCTGTTTTATTAACTACATCAAATACCACATAATCTCCTTTCACAGCTAAACATTTCTCACAATCAGCTATCAATTCAAGGAACAAACACACACACACCTTGAAGCAATCTTTTAATTGTACTAGAAGTAAGGTTTTTATGTTTGTTTTAATTTAGGCTTTATTTTACTTTTAATTCTGATAAATAAGACAACATTATTTGCAACAAGCTTAACGCTGTGGCCAGGGGACCAGATTTTATGTTAGAAAATCAATAATTGAATCTCAGCTCTCTTGCTTACTAGTGTGTGATCTTGGGCAAATTACTTAACTTCTTTGAACATTACTTTTCTCACTATAAAAAGAGACTACAGACAATATTGGCATCATCTGCCTCTGGGGGTATTGGGTGAACAAATGTGCTTTAAAAAGCACTACATAAACTGTAAAGTGCTGTGCAATGTTGGTTACTATTTTTATCAGTCACCTTGTAGTAAGCACATAGAACTGCTGAAGTATTGGATAGGGCAAAGAGTTATGTCTACATTTGACAGCCTGTGCAGAGAGATTAAATATTCTGAAAGATGTTGGAGAGGATGATCTTTAAAGAGATCCTGATCTTCTAGGCTTCTCCGATAATCTAGCAATTACCACACCAAACCTTATTTACCAGCTTTTTACTCGTAGGCTCCCAAGTAGAATTATTTTCTTTGTCTTCTAATTGAGATGCGATGTCAAGAAATGCTTTGGGGTCTGGTCTGTGTTCAAACCCTAGCTCTGTGACATACCAGCTGACATATAAGCTTGGGTAATGGGTCACTTGACCCTGGGATAAATTTGGCTATTGCTGGCTGAGCAAGCCAGGGAGCATCAGACACCTCGCCCTCGGCTTGGAGGAGCCAGAGCTGGAAAGGCACATGAATTTGTTTACCTTCCTGGAACACTGCTTCCAACCACAGAAATGAAGGGAAAGCTCTTTGCTAGGCAAGTCCACCCCGACAGCTTGGCCACGCTGTCCTTACCATCCAGACTCCAGTCGCACTGATGGTAGGAAAAAAGTGGAGTTTGGGAGGCACCTGGGATAAACTGAGAAACTCAGTGCCTTCTTATCAGTGAGTACTTCTAGGCTCACCTGGAGTCATTAGAAATAAGACTAATACAGATTAATAAGACTAATATAAGACTAACGGGTAAAGGGGGGGTCAAAAGGTTAAAAACATGCAGTTGATGTAAAACAGACACAGAAATTTTGATCATATTTAAAATATTGATTTTATGTATATATCAATATATACATATATATGTTTATATATGTGATAAAGTCTGAAAAAAAAGAAATAAGACTAATACAGATTATGACATTTGTTTACATCCACTCTCCACTTGGGCTACCAAAAAAGAAATTGAATCTTCCTTTGGTTATTAAATTTTCTTTAGCAAGTTATATTATCCTTTATCATCTTACTGCTTATTCTTGTTCTTACTCTTCCCCATTTTTTTCTTTTCTTCCCTCTCCTTTTCATTCCCAAACTATCACATGTGGTATTCAATAAAAATACTTTGAATAAGGCAGTAAGAGTTTAGCTGTGAAAAAAGCAAGTCACAGCACAAATCAAAGATCTGGTCAATAAGACCACTTGGGCAAATGGGGAGCTCACATCTCAATAACAGCAACATTTCCTAACCCAGTACACTGGGTTGGTTGTCCAAGATGATTAGACGAAGACCTCTGTGCCTCAAAGCAGATCACCCTCCCAATGCAGAAAGGTCTGTACGTATGGAAAGCCTGGCAGATTTTGAGAGTTTTTTTTAACGCTTGGGAGTAGTGACAATTTTATTTAGTGAAACTATCTCTTCCATGTACCACCACATCCTATGTGTCAGCCATTTTTAATCTCAGAAAAGCATTTTCCGTCAAGGCTGAAAGAAAGCCTTGATTAGATACAGCTTTGATTTATCTTCTCCACTAAGTGCCTCTGTAGGGAACACAGCCGGATAAAGCCATCCAAATATGAGTTAGGATGGCAAAATTCTCAGTAATTTCCAAAACCTTCAGTTTTCCTATCCACCTCCGTGATACCCACATTAAAGGATTTCTGGTACTCTTGATGTGATGGGATTATTTAAATAATGACATCAAGCTAATGTTTGTAAGATGCTTCAAGGAACTGAACACAAGTTGAAAGTAGTAATATCGTTATTTCTTCATCTGTCCTCTACTACTTCCAAAGAAACAGAAACAACCACTTACACAAACACACACACACAAAAATCCTCCGGACACCCAAGTTAACCAATGTCTCCTTTCTTCCCAAACCGCTAATCAGCCAGTCACTGGGCAAACAGCTCAAGCACCAGGCAAGGAAAACATGTTATTTTTCTGGGCAAGCCTTAACTTCACTGCCTACAAAACACAGCCCCACGGGGCACATCCCACACATGGTGAGATTAAGGCTCCCCTCTCTCACTGGAAACCAATAGTTACCCGTCAACGCCCACGGAAACTGAGGTCAGGATTCGCCAATATGAACCCTGAAGTCCAAGCTCATTGATTCTCAAGTTTTCCTACACAGACCAGTACTCACATCCAAACCATCGCTGCAAGACTTCTCCCGCTAATAACACTCAAAGAAAGCTCAAAAAGGAGTAGCATAGGGCTTCCCTGGTGGCGCAGTGCTTGAGAGTCCGCCTGCCGATGCAGGAGACGCGGGTTCGTGCCCCGTTTCGGGAGGATCCCACGTGCCGCGGAGCGGCTGGGCCCGTGAGCCATGGCCGCTGAGCCTGCGCGTCCGGAGCCTGTGCTCCGCAAATGGGAGAGGCCACAACAGTGAGAGGCCCGCATAACGCAAGGAAAAAAAAAAAAAAGGAGTAGCATAAGAGAGAGCTTCTCTCCACGGAGCCTCATCCCCCAGCCGCCCAACGTCCTGCGGACTTCTCAGAATGAGAGAAATTGCTCAGTGTCAGGGCCGGACAGTGAGTCAACCTGGTGTCTACATGCCCCCTGAACCAGGCGATTCAGTGAGCTAAGGTAAGAAAAGGAAAGCAAAACAAACAACAAAACCAGGCTTCAGATAGTCCCTTAAAAAATGAGGCTGTCGGGAGCCAAATTCAACAGTGCACACAAGCCACTTCAAGGCACACCCCACAGCACTCATCAGAAATCTTCAAAGTACGAGTGAGGCTCCCCTGCCACAGGCCAGGGTCATGGACCCAAAGGTGACAATGAGACACTCCCAAGAACATCTGGACAAATAAGCCGGACACAGGGCCTTTCCAGACGGTGGACAGTGGCCTCTGTCTTCACTCATCGGATGACCCCAGATTCCTGTCGCAGGGCTGGCTGCTTCCAGCACAGATCTTCACTCACCCAAGCCCAGTGCAGGGTTCAGGTTTTAAGGTGGCTGAAGAGTCACTCTCTTCCCTCATTTCCCCCGTCTGCCTCCAGAAGACTTGGTCAGTCTTCCAGCAAATGTCTCTGGAGGACCTCGTTAGGTGAGAGCAGGGAAGGAGACAGATGAGGGCCCTGTTCTCACGGAGAACAAAAAAGAAAGTAAGCAAAAACCACCGGCACACAAATCAAGTAAGTGACCAAGAAAAACAACTGCACATTTTGGAAAGTCCATTGCAAGATATAAATAGGGCAATGTGATAGAGAAAAAGGTGGACAAGGGAACGTATTTAAGGGAGAGGTTGGCTGAGGCCTGAACTAGGCAAATGAGCTGTTTGAAATATACAAATGAGCTCAACTATGCAAATGAACAAGAGAGGGTGTTCCAGGCGCAGGGGACCCCAGAAGCAAAGAGCTGGGGTGTCTGAGGGACTAAAAGGGGACTGGTGAGACTGCAGTGTGGTGGGCAAGAGAGAAAGGGGTCAAGGGTCACTGAGAAGCAGGCAGGCCTCAAATCATCCAAGAGGAGGATTTATTCTGAGTAAAGAAAAGCACTAAAGAATTCCAGGCTGGAGAGAAAGGGACTTGGAGCAGTTAACTTTTCTCTTCCTCAGTCCTCATATAAAACACGAGGATTATAATAACTTTACTTTGGGGTTCTTGTGAGGGTTAAAGACATCCCAGGATTAGGACAGAGGCTGGAACACAAGGCAGATGCTCACCTTCTCATGAATTAAACAACACAGCCTATCTCATGTATAAATAAGTATTTAGCCTTCCCCCAAAGTAAGAAACAATCCCTGTGACATAACTAACACGGGCCAACAGTATGAGAGTCTAAACACTGACCTTGGGATTAATTCAGTCACCACTTTAGCTCTAGCTTAAAGTCACACTGCCTGGTTTCAAACCATGGCTGTGTGACCTTGGGAGGTAACTCAACTTCTCTGGGCATGTTTTCTCATCTATAAATGGAGATAAAACTATTTCCTAGGCTTATTTTGAAGATTTGTTTATATATATAATATAAATATATAATATTTTTATTATATATGGAAGAACCTATATACAGAATAGAGAGAGAACCTATATACAGAATAGAGAGAGAACAATTTCTGGTGTATAGTGAATATACAATACTTATTAGATATAGTAATAATACTTTTTTTCTATCAGAAGAGACACTGATTTGCCTTTCAAACAAGACACTGAAGCCTTTTCAATCTCATATAACCAAATTTAGGACAATATCAAGTACTTTTTTTTTTTTTGCTTTGATTGTTAAATACCATATTTTGGATTTAGTAGTTAAAAGAATATTTTTGAAGCAAAAATAAACAAATGGGGCTACATCAAACTAAAAAGCGTCTGCACAGCAAAGGACACTATCAACAAAATGAAAAGACAACCTACTGAATGGGAGAAGATATTTGAAAATCATATATCTGATACGGAGTTAATATTCAAAACATATTACATCATACAACTCAACAACAAAAAAACAACCCAATTAAAAAACTGTCAGTGTTGAATAGATATTTTTCCAAAGAAGACATACAAATGGCCAACAGGCATGTGAAAAGATGTTTAGCACCACTAATTATTAGGGAAATGCAAATCAAAACCACAATGAGATACCACCTCATACCTGTTAGAAGGACTATTATCGAAAAGGCAAGAAATACAAGTGTTGGCAAGTATGTGGAGAAAAGGGAACCCTTAGACACTGTTGGTGGGAATGTAAATTGGTGCAGCCATCATGGAAAACAAAAAATTAAGAATAGAACTACCAAAAGCTCCACTTCTGGGTACTTACCCAAAGAATATGAAAACACTAATTCAAAAATATATATGCATGCCCATGCTCATTGCAGCATTACTTACAATAGCTAACATATGGAAACAAGCTAAGTGTCAAGAGATATATGGATAAAGATGTGAGATATATATAGATAGATATAGACTGATCGATAGATAGATATAGATATATAGGTGTATACATACACATACACACTGATATATACATATGCAAACATAGATATATATATATACACGTAGATACATACATCCATACATAAACACACACAGTGGAATACTACTCGGTCATAAAAAAGAGGAAATCTTGCCATTTGCAATAACATGGATGGACCTTGAGGGTATTAATGCTAAGCGGAATAAGTCAGGTGCAGAAAGACAAATACCATATGATTTCACTTGTATGTGGAATATTAAAAATAAATAAATCAATGAACAAACCAAACCAAGCAAGAACAAACACATAGATACTGAGAATGGAGTAGTGGTTACCAGAGGGGAAGGGGCAGGGGGAGGGCAAAATGGGTAAAGAGAGTCAACTCTGCGGTGACAGATGGAAACCAAAAATTTAATGGTGAGCATGCTATAGCGTATATAAAAGTAAAAATATAATGCTGTACACGTGAAATTTATGTAGTGTTATAAACAAATGTTACCCCAATAAAAATATTTTTTTAAAGAAGAACATTTTCATTTGGGTGGAGAAAGTGCATCAAATATAATTTTCATTTCTCAATAGACTAGATTTGTTTTGCTTTGGTTTTTACAGAGCTGAGTAATTATTTTAAATGTAAAGACAGTTTATCCATTGAAAGTTAGTCAAGAAACTTTGGTAACTGACAAATCATGCTTTTATCTTAAGTTGTGATTTTATATACATAGGAAATTTTGAGGGATATATACCAAAACATTAACAGGTTTACAGTGGTTGCAGCTAGGCGATGATATGATGCATTTTTTGTATATCTATATATTCTTTTTCTTTCTACCATGAACATTGATTGCGTACAAAATAAATCACAGACTCAGTGTCAGATAAAAGGAATACATCCAAAAGCGTGTGATGATGGCAAGGACGCTGTAAGGGTCTGTGAACCTGCCTTGACCTTTGCAGCTATCTTTTCCATCTTTGGCAAATTTCTAAGCCTCCCTAAATTTTAGTTTCTTTATTTGTTAAATGGACAAAACAATTCTTTTCCACACAGCATTGTGGTAAAGATTGAATGAGGCATACAGTGACTACTCAATAAATCACAGCTCCATAGTACTCTGTAGTCTTTAAGAGCACCTAGGTTCAAATCTTTTTTCTTTCCTTAATTCCCTGTGTGACCTTAGACAAGTCACTTAACCTCTCTGTGCCTCAGTTTCCTCATATTTTATAATAATGGCACTTACCTTACATGGATATAAGAGTATATGAGGATTAAAGGAGTTAACATATGTAAACAATTTGGAACAGTGCCCAGCACATGGTAAATGCTATGTAACTGCCAGTTCTTATTACTATTATGAAATCTAAATCTAAAACTTCTGAAAAGCATATGGTTACATAATCATGTAAATATGGTTTACTTTATGGTGACAAAAATAACAAGCAAGAATAGTATGGCATTTTTGTATCATTCATTGGCAGAGACATTAATTTTTATTCATGTATAAACTTGTTATGTTTATACAACAAGGAAAAAAAATCAAGGTCCTAATTTTTTATTTGATTCCATGTATTAAACACAAGCTATAATTTGAGGACTACCCAGAAAACTTAATTGCCTGAGCTAATTTCTCCAATGAGCATTTTCTCTGCATCATTCTGTCTTTACGTTTTTCCACCAGCATAGAACAGAATTCAGTAAATCTGCATGCATATTTGTTAGAGTATGTAATCACACAGTGCGGCAAGCACAGAGGGGAGTTGGGTTGTCCACTTATTTATCAAAGACAATTTTTACTGGAAGCCTAACTTGCCTGGAACCCTAGGTATTGGGGAGATCTAGAGGAAAAAAAACAAAGTCCCCAAGACATAACATAGCGGTCAAGATTCAGAATAACACAGAAATGAGTTTCATCCTCTCCCTATCCCTCTGCTCAAAATAGGAGTATCCTCATCTACAAAATAGGAATAATAATAAAAACAACTACTACTGCTACTACCTCATTGGCTTGTTGCGAAGCCTGAATGAAAAGCTGCCTGTAATTCATTTAGCACATGGTAAGCGCTCAATAAATGTTAACTATTGTTATGTGGTCTTCAAGGGAAGCAGACAGCAGCTGATAACTACATGTCTATGTGAAAAGTTAGATCAAGTTTCAAGGAAGACTCTGAGAGCACAGAAGCAGGAGTGACAATCTACGCATAGGAGTCAGGACTCAGGAAAATGGAATTCAACTATTATTCTTAGCACCTTCTATTCCCCCTTCTAGCGCCTTCCCAACATATTGACTGTGATCCTTGGTTGGGCATATCTGCCCTTGTCTAAGACAGATAAGATCCCATTCTCCTTGTCTCTAGCCCCAGACCCAATCAGAGCTTACTCTCATCCTCATCCAATTGGAAGGTCAAGGTTATCTTGTCCAACTACACATGTGATGCTTGAGTCGGTTCAACATCCCAAAGAACTCATCAAACAGATGCAGCTGCAGGACCTGCAGTGATGGTGACCTTGTCCCCGTGACAGACTAGACACCATCTTTAAGATGTTGGGCAGCATCAGCAGCTAGGTCTCGGCTCAGGCCTTTGAAGCAGCCTGAGACAGATAAACTCCATCCCAGAAATGAGCTCAGCACGGCACGCCAGTGGCTTGTCTGCCACAGCAATTCGGGACTCCATGTCTATTCTGCAGGTAAGCTGTGCCACTCAGAAACTCATGACTTCTGTCCAGGGCACTGAGCACTTGCCTCACTCTGTTCCCAGGCTCTTGCCCAGATCTACTCTCTGCCACAGCTTCTTGAGTTCTGACCTTTGAATTAAACTGCTCCTTGCAGAAGCATGTCATGACTTTGTAAGGTCACCTGCCCATCTTCATGTGCTCTCATTGTTTAAGAACTTCCTTCTCATAGGGAACTAAACCCCATCGCCCTGTAACTTGCAGTCACTGGGCTCATCCGATCCTAGGGGCCATCCAGAAGTATAATCATATTTTAATGTGGCAGAATTTCAAGTATCCTCAGGCCAATCAAAACTGCCTGGCACTCCCTACTTTTCTTGGAGGGACCAAATACCTCCAAGTTGCTTCTGCTGTCGCCCTTGAGATGTTCTTTCATTAATCCAACCTCTTTCCTAGGATGCAGCCCTGGCCAACTTGACATGGGCATTAGGCTGATGATGGCTTTTCTCTGCCATTGATCCTAGGGAACATTTGCAGTAGCTTCAAGACAGTAGCCCCAAGAAATTAGCTATGTTGGAAAATTCTGGCTAATGGGTAGGCTGTTGATGTGATCTAGGGTGACTTCTATATACTTCGTATCACCCCACAAGAGCAATTCCTCATCTGTCTACAGAAGGAAACTAAAGAATTGCAAGCATCACCAGGAGCAGTAACCCATTTTCATAAATCCTCAAAGAGATCTTGCAAACAGGCGCTATATCTGAAGTACGTATTGCCAGAGCTGTGGCCAAGAATGCAAGCAAGCAAGCAGTAGACAGGACTTCCAGAACCAAACCTGGGTAGTATTAAATCTTTTCCTTTCCAGATGTGTGAAAGGACAGAAAAAAACAAAAGGGGGGAATAAAAGGTTGTATTTGTGTGTTGCTGCCCTTGCCCTGCGGTTCCAGGACTGGAGTCAGTCTGCATAATGCCAGAGACAGTCCTAAGGACCCTCCCTCACTGAGAAGACAGTTCTTCTGGGTGGTTTTCCTCTGCCCCTCCAGATCCATTGTCTGTACCCCCACCCCATGTCCTAGTAGGCTGCCCTTTACCAAATGCCCCCCAATCTCCTTAACTGGAGGGAGGAAAGGGAGAGAGGTCAAGGGTCCACTCCTGGCACTGCCTCTCTGCTGGGGTTCAGGTGGCAGTGATTGTGTCTCCACATATGGTAGGCAGCCCCTTTCCCACAGCCAAGCCCTCCCCAGTGGGTTCTTCCCTTGGCCCCCTCGCCCTTCCAGGTCTCCTGTTAGCCTGCCCACAGTTCTGAAGCAGTCCCTTCACTACACTTCCTTTCATTATCCCTGGGAGAGTGCCATCTATTCCTGTGGGGACCCTGACAGATACAGTGGTCTATGTCCAAGGAATATTTAATCATGTTCATATGCCTAGAACCACCATGACCACTAATTCTCCTAGATCACAGCCCAGATTTACAAGGCCTTGACCTAGGGACTCAGATGATTTCAGAATTCTCTGGAGGAGTCAATGGACCAGATACATGTCATCCAACCATCCTGTTAGGGTAGCTCTCAGAATCCTGGACAAAGAAAAGTCAGACCATTCAGGGCATACTTGGAATGAGGGAGAAAAACTTGTCTGGAAATGTTTTCTGATTAAGTGATGTTGGTCATACGATACGAAAAGCTAAATCAAAAGGAAGGCAGGGAAGGCTACAAACAAAGATTTATTTCTGTTTATTTAGTCTTCACCGCAACCTTACTGAAAAGGTATTTTCTTCTCTCTAATTTACAGATGAGAATGTCTGAGGTAAATAACTTCCCCAAGGAACCCAGCTAGAAAAAAGGGGAGCCAGGAAACAAACACATACATATCTGCCAACCCCGATGCCTGCTGTCTTTCCTCCACCCTAACCGCTTTTTTCTTTCAAGCCTGATTGAAACTTTCCCCAAATCATCAGTGAACCCTAGTAACTATAACCAATAATAGATATGACGTTATCTGGAGAAATATTATCATTCTCAATTTTCACGAAGTACCAAGCTAAAAACTTCAGAGCTTTTGTTTTTCAGTCATATACTTAGGATAAAAGTGATCAGGTAATAACTAGATGGAAATTTCTAGAAAGACCACAAAAGAAACATAAGAACCTATTTATTTTAATAACGCTTTTTATAATTGAAGATGATGTTTATGCCCTTCAGGTCTGTTTTTATTTCATTTCTCCAGCTTGCCCAAGTCTGGTTTCTCAGTTGTCCTTATTTTGACTGTTTCTGCCCCAGGAAGGTGCTGCAGGTTCTGTGAAATCATTGCCTTTACAGCTGTGCTTGCTACCTTGCAGAGAGGCGAGAGAAATAGTCTCTCTGCTTTCTTTTTAAAACCCGACAGTCACACTTTCTCCACTTCAAAGCCACACCGTATGACCTCAGCGGGCTGACATAAAAGGACACTCAAGCAAGAGATCATTCATTCAGTGGCTTTTTCCATATGCGGGAAAAAAAGAGCTATTCGTTAACCTTTGTAGGGTTTAACAGTTTACAAAGCCATTTTCCATACATTAATTTAATTTGGAACTTAGAATGATTAATGAGAGGGATGTATTTTTTTTCTCATTTTGCAGATGGTGAATCTGAGATTTAGACAGGGAAAGTAATATGACTGAGGTCACACCACAAGTAAAAAGCAAAGCTAGGACTTGAATTTGGGCCCTCTGACCCTGAATACTAGGATATTCTTAGAACAGAGCAGAACAACCAATTTGCCAGTGTTTCTGCCCCTGGGGGGGGGATCAATCTACGTGCCAGTGAGTCCTGAAAATACATTTATGATACAAATACAGAAGTACTCCTCTAGAAAGCTCCAGGCCCTATGGGGTGTTTCCAAAGATGGAGTACAAGTTGTCCTCTTACCTTGGAAGCTGGAGAAACTACAGCTAGCATCCTAGCTGGAGAAACTAGCATCCTCTGCCCTGGATCAAGCTGCAAAAGCTTCTGTGCTGTATCCCCACTCCAAGCCCCTAGCATACCCCGCCTATACCTAAGCTTAAGGCATCCTCTAGAGAATAATCTGGGTAAATTCAAAATATCCTCCTGTCCTACTCTCTACCTCTGCAGTATGTACTAGTCTCATGGTTCCTGGAACTCTCCTGAAGCTGCGGGAGTCCTGACATCTCTCCACTCATCATCCTGTCCTCAGGACCCCCTGACATTCTATATAAAGAGGTGACTTTGGAATTCCTCCTCTCCCAAGACTTGGACAGGATGGGACTCAGTACCTATTCCCAAAGGATTCTACTGTTAAGTGTCTAGGTTATCTGGTTGCAGTTACTAGTCCCACCACATACCAACTGCATAACCATTGTGAGCCTCTGTTTCCAGATAACATAGTACCGACCTCAAACTGTTACTGTAGCACATGAAACTACATATGTAAGGTAGTTAGCAAAATATCCAGCACATAGTAAGCACTCTGTAATAGTTATAATCACAGGCCTGTACTCTAAGGCTACATAGCTATGTCTTGCAGAAGACTTTATTTTCAAAAAGAATAATGTTTTTTTGTAATAACTTGAAACAAAAGTACATGTGTTATGAAAAACTGTATGTAAACAAGTTTGATAATCTAGATGAAATGGACAAATTCCTAGAAAGACGCAAACTATCAAAAATGACTCAAGAGAAAATATCAATAGAAAATCTGATTAAACCTGTAACAAATGAAGAGACTAAATTAGCAATTAAAAAGAAAAATTCCCACAAAGAAAAGCTCAGGCCTGAATGGATTCAGTGGTGAATTCTACAAATGTTTAAAGAACTAACACCAACCCTTCCCAAATTTTCCAAAAAATAAGGAAAAGGGGACATTCTCCAATTTATCCTATGAAGCTATCATTACCCTGATACCAAAACCAGACAAGGACATCACAAGAAGGAAAAAATAATATGCACCAATATTTCTTATATAGATGCAAAAATCCTCAACAAAATACAAGCCAACCAAATCTAACAACATATAAAAGGGATTTACACCATGACCAAGTAGAATTTATCCAAGGAATGCAAGGTTGGTTTATCTTCTGAAAATCAATCACAATAACACACTAAGTTAATAGAATAAATGGAAAAAAAAAAAAAAACCCACGATTATCTCCATAGACACAGAAAAGGCATTTGACAAAATTCAACACCCTTCCATGATAAAACATTCAAAATCCTAGGAAAAGAGGTGAGCTTCCTAAACCTGATAAAGGAAATTTACCCAAAACACCCCATAGCTGATATCATATGTGATGGTGAAAGACTGAATGCTTTACCCCTAGGATAAGGAACAAGAGAAGGATATCAGATCTTATCACTTCTATTTCACTAGAGGTCTAGCCAGGACATTTAGGCAAGAAAGCAAAATAGAAGTCATCCGGATTAGAAAGAAAGAAATAAAATGATCTCTAATCACAGATGACATAATCTTGTATGTAGAAAATACTAAGGAACCTATCAATTAAAAAAAAAACTATTCGAACTAATAAACATGTTAAACAAGGTTGCTGGATACAAGTCAATATACAAAACTCACTTGTATTTCTATACACTATGATCAGAAAATAAAATTAAGAAAACAATTTCACTTACAATAGCATCAAAATAATAAAATACTTAGTAATAAATTTAACAAAAGAGGTACAAGACTAGTATACTGAAAACATAAAAGTATCATTGAAAGAAATTAAAGGGTAGCTAAATATATGCAAAGACATTTCAAGTTTGTGAATTGCAAGCATTAATTTTGTTAAATGGCAAGTTCATCTTCAGATTCAATGCAGTCCCAGTCATGATCCCAGATGCCTTTTTTGCAGATATTGACAAGCTGACCCTAAAATCCATATGGAAATGAAAGAGACCCAGAAGAGCCAAAACAATCTGGAAAAAGAAAAAGTTGAAGGATTCACGCATCCTAATTTCAAAACTTACTACAAAGCAGTAGTAGTCAGGACACACAGATCAATGGAATAGAGTTAAGAGTCTAGAAATAAACCCTTACATTTATGGTCAGTTGATTTTCAAGAAGGATAGCAAAACCATTCAATGGAGAAAAAACAGTCTTTTCAGCAAATGGTACAGGGACAACCGGATATTCAGGTGCCAAAGAATAAGGCTGGAACCCTACTTCATACCATATACAAAAATTATCCCAAAATGGATTATAAAACTAAATGTAAGAACCAGAACTATAAAACTCAGAAGAAAACATGGGCATAAATCTTCATGACCTTGGATTTGGCAATAGATTTTTAAATATGACACCAAAAAAGTACAAGCAACAAAAGAGAAAATGAGTAAATTGGACTTCATCAAAATGTAAAAGTTTCATGCTTCAATGGACACCATCAAGAAAATGAAGACAACCCATTACAGTGGGAGAAAACATTTGCAAGTCATATCCTCAATAAGGATCTAGCATCCAGAATGCATAAAAAACTCTTACAACTCAACAATAAAAAGACAAATAGACCAATTAGAAAGAGGACAAATGATTTGAATACACATTTCTCTAAAGAAGATATCCAAATGGCCCAGAAACACATGAAAAAATGTTCAACATTATTTGTCACTAGGGAAATGCAAATCAAAAGCACGACATACCCACTAGTACAGCTAAAATCAAAAAGACACGTAATAAGTATTGATAAGGTGGAGAAACCACATTCCCTCATATATTGCTGGTGGGACTGTAAAATGAGGCAGCTACTTTGGAAAACAGTTTGGTAGTTCTTCAAAATGTTTAACATAGAGTTCCCATATGATCTAGCAATTCCACTCCTGGGTCTACACCTAAGAGAAATGAAAACATATGTCCACACAAAAACTTGTACACTTGTACTTGAATGTTCATAGCAGCATTATTTGTAACAGCCAAATAGTGGAAACTATCCAAATTTCCATCAGCTAATGATTGGATAAACAAAACGTAGTCTATCCTCATGTTTAAATAGTATTGGGCCATAAAAAGGAAGAAAGTACTGATACACGCTACAACATGGATGAACCTTAAAAACATTACACTACGTGAAAGAACCCAGACACAAAAGGCCACATATTGTATGATTCCATTTACATGAAATATCCTGAATAGGCAAATCCATACTGACAGAAAGTAGATTCATGATTGCCAGAGACTCGGGGCGGGGGGAAGGAAAAACGTGCAGTGACTGCCAGTGGATACAGGTTTTCTTTCGGGAGTGATGAAAATGTTCTAAAATTAGATAGTGTGATGGTTATACAATTCTGTGAATATATTTTTAAAAACACTTAACTGTATACTTTAAAGGGGGAATTTTATAGTATGTGAATTATAACTCAATAAAGCTTGTTTCACATATACTTTAAAGTCTACAAGTGGGTTCACTACATTTTACCCCAGTTTTTCAGTTTGAAAAATGGCAATGTATTTACAAGTTAAGCTCTCTAAGGCTACAAGGCCAATATCTTCTGAAACAAAATCAGGACACATTCTGACGCAAGAGATTTCTGCTTTTTAATTTATTTAAATGAAAAGGTCTACACATTCAATCACACTGAACTTATTTACAAAATAGAAACAGACTCACAGACATAGAAAACAAACTTAAGGTTACCAAGGAAGATAGAGGGGCGGGGGAGGATAAATTAGGAGTGTGGGATTAACATATACACACTACTAAATATAAAATAGATAAACAAGAACCTACTGTATAGCACAGGGAACTATATTCAATATCTTATAATAACCTATAATTGAAAAGAATCTGAAAAAGAACATATATATGTAAAACTGAATCACTTTGCTGTATACCTGAATTGTAAATTAACTATATTTCAATTAAAATTTTCTAAATGCTTAAAAATAGAAGAAGAGCCATTTAACAAATCATCTGTGGGGAAAGTGTTACAATGACACGGAAATGGAGCTGTCACAGAAAATCCTAGTACGGCCTCATACGTCAGCCGTCAGTCCATATGAAACACACATACTTCACTACTCAAAAAACACACACTGATTTCTAGACTCTAATCATGACGAGTTCATGGAAAACTGTGACTACCAAAAGGCATTTATGCGGGAAAATAAGTATCGCTCATTTTCTACTCTAAACTCAGAGTACGCACATTTAATGAGCACAAACGCTAAAACAAACATACAACCAAACTATGCAGTAACCAGAACATCTTGCGTTGTTGATTGATGTCTAATATAATAGGTGCTCCATAAACAATGGTTGAATGAATACGTAGATTTTTCCCTCATCAGACCACAAGTGTTCTTTCTCTTTGGTGCACTTCCTCTGTCTATGTCCTCCCATGTTATGTCTTTGCTATGACACTGGGTATTTTTATAGGCTCTACATTTCTTTGATACCCCTTCCTCCTCTCCTTCCCTTTCTGTGCTTTCTTCTCCTTTTTCTACCACTTCTCTCCTCTCACAGCTCTTTCTCTCCTCTCTTATCACCCACATCTGATTAATGGTCAAATGCTCTCAATTCTACATCTCTTAAACCTGTCCACTTTCCATCCCCACTGCCACTATCCCAGATAAAACCATCTTCATCCTTAACTGCTTTATTGTAACAACTCACAGTATGAACAGCTGGCCTTTATGAAGCACTTACTGTGCAAAACAGCTCTCATTTCATCCTCAGGGTAACCTTCCTAAGTAAGTGTTGTCATTACTCTTTGTTTTTAAAATGAGAAAATCAAGACTCAGACAGGTATTAACAGTTGAGTCTGTTGCACTCCATGGCTTTCATTCTCACCCATTATATCACCCTTCCCCCAGCCCTGCCGTATGGTCAATGTGGCTGTCTGGGTGATATTTCTAAAACTCAAAGCTAAGCATGGTCCTCCCCTGCATACAACCCTTCATTGTCCTCTAGGGTAAAGTATAGACTCCTTAATAAGGTTCTGCGTGATGCTGTTCTTCCTTAACCCTCCTGTCTTACTTACTGCCAATTCCCAAGAGTCCTTTAGAAGTCACCTTAGCTGTCACCACCTCCATGACAGACACCATATCTAAAAAATTAGTTAGGAGACCCTTTCATGGGTTTCCTAGCCCCTTGCCCTTACCCCTGTGAAAGCCATTGGATGGCGGAACATCAAATCATCAGAGTTAAAACTCCAGGCTCCTGAGTCAGACTCTTGCTGACCAGGTCTGCTGCTTACCAGGTATGTGATCTTGTGCAATGTACTTAACCTCTTTGTGCCTCAGTTTGCTCATCTGTAAATCAGGGGTAATAATTGTACTAGTAGGGACCTCATTGACTTGTTATGAAGTTTAAATAAAATAACGCATGTGAAGCAATTACGTATGGTAAGCACGTTTTCCTTTTTACCTTCTCTCTTTCACCAATTTTTATTTATCTCTGCTATTCCTGCCAACTTTCATTTCCTTTATATAAAACTGCATATTAGTGAGTTTCCTTACAGTTGTAAAAGATTTAGTCCTTTGCAAAACTCTTTTTCCTCAAAGCAATTCTGTGAAGTAGGCAGGACAAATTATTTTATAGAGACATCAAAGGTCTTCATCACATGAATGCAGTGGGGCAGTTGTAAGGGGCAGACAGTGAGGTTTGGTAAGAGCATGAGCAACAGAAGACACATCAGCAGTGGCAGGAACTGCAGCTGGAGGAAAATCATTAGTTTCAAAGTTCTATTCTACTCATCTACTTCTCTAAGCCTCATTTATTCATGTACAAAATGAGGATAATGACACATACTTTATAAGATTTGTAGTGAGGGTTAAACAAGGTAACATATATGAAGCACCTGTTCAGAGCCAGGAACATAGTAAACACTCAGTAAATATTAGACAGTGACAACCGTCCTTGACAAGGCAAGGTCACTGCCACTCAAAGGCAAGGGCGGCACAAACCCAAGTTGGACTACACACTTTCTACTGTGTCAGCCCACCTTTCCACATGCACAGAGCCTGGTCATGTTTTCGGTAGAAAGAGTAGGTCCATAAATGTGTATCCTGCCTGCCCTCTGCTTAACCTGGAAGAAAAAGAGGGGGATGGGGTGGGGGCAGAATTGTAGAATAGGGGATTTAACGCATCCCATGATGACAGGATTCCAGAACCTAAAACTGCCCCATGGGCCTTGCCTTTAGGGGTGACCTAATGAAAAACATCAGAGCTACATGACTCAGATCTAACAGCTAGTCTCACTTTTCTGAGGGTCCTGGCAGAAGGAAAAAAAAAAAAAAAAAAGCCTCTTTTCCTGATTCTTATTTTCTGTGCTCTCCCACTCTTCCAAATCAGAAGAAAGGACAGTCAAGACGCAAACTCAAATTCTGCCTGATAAGACAGGAAACCTGGATGGCTGCATGAAGGATGAGAGGGCTGGGGTTTGCAGAGGTAATTGAGAGGCGGTCCCTCACTAAGAACGTACCCACTGCAAAGCAACCAGGCTGAATTTTCCAGGAGGATGTGAATAAAGCCCAGTTCATGGGGAGGGGTCAGCACCAATGAGTACGGTCCGTCTTGGCAGGGAGGGTGACAGGGTGTAGGTGTCCTGTCATCAGATCTGTACGACGTCGACTCAGCCCATTACATCAGCAAGAATCGCATCTCTCAGGGAGTGTAAGGATGAGGCCCGTTGGGGTCATCAAATCCCACAGCAAGGCATTAAAAGCCTCTTGTCTCTCTCCTTCATAGTCGGTTCTTTCAGGACTCTCTATGGGAACTGCATTCCCATGGGCCACTAGGTCTCAGGCACCTCCTAAGTATCTAACTTATGTTAAAACATTTTATCCCTGCAACACCCCTTCCAGGAATGCAAAAATATCCATATTTTACTGGTGACTAAGTTGGGCTCAGAGAGGTGAAGTTATTAGCCATGATCACATAATCAGTATTTAGCAAAGTTGAGATTCAAACCCAGATCTGCCTGAAAACACAGCCCATGTTTTGTTCTGTTTTGTTTTTTCTTTTTTCACCAGAATACACACAGCTTCCAGAGTAAGTTCGTGCTCCCTCTCTTGACACAGCCCTTTCTTGCCTGCCTATTTTGGGGATTATATAACCTCAATATTAGTAAAAGGCTTTCTTTAAATGTTGCTGTAAACTTAAATGCAACCTTACACAGGCTTTCATTGCTTTATTACATTCTTGAAACACCACCCATGCCACTCACATTGCAATCCATTACTTAACGAGTACTACACTGTCAGGCATCTCGCTTGACACAAGAAGATATACAATAAATAAGACACAGTTTCAGGCCTTCCCGCAAGTCCCAAAGCTAAGCCTGACCTCATGTAGGGGCTCTTAAAGGAGCTATTGCCTGAATCTGAGGCATGAATCGTTTGCCTCACGGCTAGTGTGTCCTAATCTTCTCCAGTTAAAAAACCTGGGCTTCTACACATGCCCAGAGAGCAAGGCTCCCAACTCTAGGTTTCTTCTCAAGGGTTCCATATTGGCTCCCTGTTCCAGTCAGGTAACTAGAGGCAAGGGTCCTGCCAGGCTCTTCCAAGTCCCCCTTCCAGACCTGGAGTCCTGTCCAATGGTACAGAATCTGATGGAAAATCACCATTCATTCTATGGTCTCAGTCTGTCTGCTTGGTGAGAAACCTCACCCGCCCCCAGGTTGGGATCCCATCACAAATCTCTCATCAGGACCACACCAGTTATAGCCATGGACACTAGGCTAAACCTTCCGCTCAGGCAGGCTGGCCTGAGATTCTCTTCTGAGGCTGGGGGTAAACCCAGTTCTAAGCCTACCTACCACCAATCTCACTTTTGCAAGTGACCAAGGTGTACCCAGCTGAGTCCCAACACAAGACAGAAATGGCCCCTCTGTTTCTCTGTCTGAAAGCCCAACTTCTACAAACTTAAGTTTTTCTGGCACTCTGGCATGGTCCACTGGCAGGAATTTTAAATTCATTTTGTTTACTTTTTGTGTAGCACCTTCTCAAATTTAAAAACAAACGTTAAAATTATTTTGAAAGAAGACAGATGAGAACTACTATCAGGTCAACTACTCTCCATTTCCACAAATGTGTATTAACTGCCTGTCACACGCAAGACACAGGGGAGGACTTTGTCCCTTGCATACTGAAGAAATGTACTATTCAGCATATACAGATTTAGATCCCTGAGATTAGTAGGCTAGTCCAAAATCTAGCAATCATAAAATTCAGAGTCTTAGTGAAAAGCTTTACTGGGCAGCAATTGTTCTGACCAGCCAAACGAGAAGAGAGTGCACCCCTGGCCCAGTTCTATAAAGAGAGGCCAAGAATAAAATAGCTGAGGTCTGCCCACGTGCAAAATGGCAGATGCAACATCCATATTTAGGAAAGACCTACTGACGTGTCTCTCTGCTAAAGGGACACGATCTTTAGAGGTTTTTTCATTTACTTAAGAAGTCCACAGAGACTTTGGAACTACACCACTATCTAGGGCTCTCTTCTGGAGAGAATGATTGTGTTACCAAAAGGGTCTTTAAAAGCCGCATCTTGGCTCGGGGTGCAGTGCCCCCATCAGCAGGCAGTCCATCACAGTGAAGCCCCCTCAGCTAAGGACCATTGTCACATGGCTGCCAGGGCCCAATCCATACCCATAAGTGAGAGCATTAAAAACAGCACATGAGAGATTTGTTTTCCAAGAGCAAAGGAAACAAACTAGGAGACAATTCTCCAAAGACTGAACATTCACAACCAGCAAATGCCTGCTGGAAATTTATATGCTGTGAGTGTAAAAGCAGTGAAATTCAATAATCTCCAAGCCACAGATTTGTAACTTGCACTTATGTAAATATTTATGGATTCTTTGGGGAAAAAAAATCAATCCTCTCAGCCTTTCTCTTTAGTACATGCTTCAGAGGGAACTTTTTTTTTTCCTCTCAAGAGGAGGATGTAAACTCTAGCTATTGCTTAGAAACATTAAGTCAGCAGCCTGCCTAAGAATAATCTGAGTCCCATTTATGATTTCACACTAACAGATTATATCACATTCTCTTCCCAGCACCAGTGAAAGCACAGGAAAAAAATGTGATCATCCTCTGTGGTCTGGCCTCGGTGAGACTGAGAGGTTAAAAGCTGACCAGGTCAGTACCACTTCTCACATAGTAAGAAAAGAAAGAAAGGTATCAGTCATTCCTCCAACATTACCGAGACGTAAAATGAGTGCAATTCTCCACCTGTATCTGCCACGAGCACATGCAGACCTTTTGCCCACATCATCTTGGTCAGAGCTATTAAGTAGCCCATTAACCATCTCTTTCCTGCTTTCTTAACTCTCTAATCCCTCCTTCACACTGCCCCAGAGCGATATTCCTAGAATCCTGGTTTTACTGTGATTGGCCCCTCCTCAATGCCCATCCGAAGCATCAAAGCCCCCAAGTGCAATCTATGCTCCTTAGTCGGTTGATCAAGGCGCTTTGCCGTCCATCTCCAACTTTTATCCCCTGCCAGGTTCAGAGCTGCATAAATCCTGCATATCTACCATCTTGAATCTCTTGCCACTACCCAGCCCAACCACAGAATTTTAGCAATTAATTTACAAATAGCATTTTTCTCATGCTAAGTCAGCTGCACCCTTTCTCCCTTCTTTGTTTATTAAAATTTGTATTACCTTCTTGTACTTGGTTCAAATGTCCCCATAAAAAAATGTCTACTCCCTTCGCCCCCTTGGTTTACTCCCAAATCATAATGAACTGGTCTGTCGCTTGCCTGATACCCCCCAGACAGTAAGCACCCTCAGTCTTGTCCATCTCTGTAGCTCCGTGGAGTTCAGCCTAGAGTGCTCCACATCGTATGCATTGCAAAATATGTCTGGGGATTGACATATGCCTACTAATAAGTGAACAATTTTAATGCCTCAACACATGTAACTGGTGACTTGAACAGGCTTCATGTGCGGCTTTACCTCCCCCCACCTCTTCTGCCAAAGGCTATGTTTAAAGTTTCTGTTCATCATCTGATTAAGAGAACTGAAGGTGAAAGAATTACTGTGTTAATGTATTGGGTTGGCCAAAAAGTTCGTTCAGGTTTTATCCATATGTTACAGGAAAACCCGAACGAACTTTCTGGCCAACCCAATACATTAGGGGGGTGATCAGATGACACTGCACAATTATAAGGCAGCCCCATTTGAGGACAAGTGAGGTGGTACGCGGAAGCCACTATAAGGTCATCCCTTCAGCATCCACTACAGAAAGGGATGTGGAGGTGGGTACCAGTATACACAACCCTCCATGGCTGACCAGCCCTATGTTAAAACACATTCCATTACAATTAGCCAAATCTTCCATGTGATGAAGATACTGTTGAGACAGCGTACCAGCTCTTTCACATTGCACAACAACACTGGCATACTGGAATCTCAGTCCTTTAGAAAGGAATTTTAGGTGCTTAATAGCATACCACAGGAATAATGTTCACTCCAGTGGGATTTGGGGACCTGAGACACAGACACAGAGAAGAAGCAAGCGTCATAGTAATAAGGGGAAGGTGGAGCCACAGGTAGACCAATCAGACAGACCATGACATAAACTGGCCCAGCTTACTAAGCTCAGGTGGTGGGGCGGTATGCACAGATGTTGTGAGGTGGCAGTGGGAGGCAGCACAGCCAACACAGATGAGGAGGGAAACTGGAAGACAGAAGTCCTGGGAGAAGACAGAACTGCTGATAGATGGCAGAGAGGCGGGGACTCAGATGCTGGCACCTGTCATCACAGGTGCCTCAGGAGCCCACATTCAGGCTGATCTGATGTCCCAGAAAGCAGTGGCTGGGCCACTTTAGCTACAAATACACAGCTTAGGAGAAAAGTGATGAGGGAACCTTCACAGGAATAAGAACTGGAAGAGAGTCTCTTTCAGATAACAACTAGCCTGGACTGCACCCTCTCCCAGCAAAAAGCTTTACAAAACCTCCCTCATCCCTGCAAGATGAGGCAGAATTTTAATTTACAGAGGTTTTCTTTTGTTTTACGCCAACTGCACTGGAGGAAACTTGTACTTCTAGCAATTTCGTGGGTGATGACATAGTAAATGGCACCAGGAATAGCTAGAGCAGTGGCTGGTAGCAGGACAGGCCCTAGCTTGAGGTTATTCTGAAAATTGTTGGGTGCTTCATTTTGTTTTTACTGTGACTGGAAGGGTGCTATGAGCATGCTGAACAGATACTTGCCCTGCACCCGCCTCCCGCAGAGCACAAATGCCATTCATGTAGAAGAAAAATATACTTAAAATTACCTGAGAAACTCACTCAATTTTCTATGTATAAGTAAAACGTATTTTTACTTGATTTTAATATATGCTGAAGGTTTTGTTTTAGAAAGGCAACCTGGAGAGAGAAAATTGTATTTGGTTTAATTCGGAACTTTAATGAAAGTTGTTTGCCATTTGAGAACATCAGAGTTGCCAACACAAGGCAATACATTAGTTGCGTTCCCGTATTCCCGGGGAAATCCTACAACAAGGTGCAAGGACCTGACCCTTCGCTAAGCCCTCCAGTGGCATGGCACCTGGCAGGTGCCTACTGAAATACTGTGCTGATTTCTCCATTTGCCCCACCCCACCTTGATCCATTCTCTGCCTTTCTCTGTCCTTTCTGCATCAGGAGGCTGAGCCCTGGGGACTGCATCCCCCAGGCTCCCTGACCCTCTGGCTTCTCTCATTCAGCCAATGAGAGGCAGCGGCAGGAGATCCCAGGGTGAGAGGTGGAAGAGACTGGGGTATTCACTCCCCACCTCCCTCCTTCCTAACCCTAAGGGTGAGGGTATGGCTGCCTCCCACCTTCCAGTTCCAGCTATAGTGGGGCTCCTGCAGGCCTAGGGGTGGTAAGAGCTTCCAGCTGTCCCTGGTCTCTGGGTCCCTTACTCTCTTCAGTTGGTTCCCTTAACCCAGAACCTCACATTCATTCAAGTCTTTTCAGTTTAAAAAAAGCTCTTGTTTAATTGTGTTCTTTCCTGTCAGGATCTTGATTGATATAAATACATATTATTTTATTAAAATTACCTTTCTTTTATTTCTCTTATATTATATTTAGGGCATTTTTGGTAATCATGTGTCTGGGTAGGTTTTTTAACTATAAGATTCACTGCAAGGGCTTCCCTGGTGGCGCAGTGGTTGAGAGTCCGCCTGCCGATGCAGGGGACACGGGTTCGTGCCCCGGTCCGGGAGGATCCCCCATGCCGCGGAGTGGCTGGGCCCGTGAGCCATGGCCGCTGAGCCTGCGCGTCCAGAGCCTGTGCTCCGCAACGGGAGAGGCCACAACGGTGAGAGGCCCGCGTACCGCAAAA
>NW_006792921.1:4049520-4073246 GCF_000442215.2 Lipotes vexillifer | reverse complement strand
AAAAAAAAAAAAAAAAAAAAAAAAAAAAGATTCACTGCAAGATTATAACAGTTTATGATAAAATATCTGTCATAAAGAGGGATCATTTTATCCGATGAGGCTAGAGATGATGAGGACATGGAAATGGGGAAACATAACTTTGAGTAACTGCAGGCAAAGAGCTGAGGTTGTGGAGTGATGTTAACATCCATGATAGAAAGAAATCACCAGTCCAAGATGGGCTGGAGTGGCTCAGAGATGGACTGACAGATGAGGCAGGAAAAGCAGAGGGGAGGAGTCAGGACCTATTTCCTTGCCAAGAGGAGCTGGCAGCTAATGCCAGAACATGCAGCAGTGACACCTACACACAACTTGCAATTGCTATAAATGTATGTCTGTTCTATATGTATACACTTTAAAATACATGATCTGTTTGGGAAACCCTATGGAAGTTAGTCAAGAATGTGAGCTCAGAGATCTTCACAAAACCCATCAGCGTTTTTTAAAGTAAGCCAACTGTACCGTATATAAACCCAACCCATATTTACATTCAAGTTCCCAGGACCCGGGACAGAAAGACCAGGTTAGCAACACTCTCTGGAAAGTGGTACCCGAATAGGGATGCTCCTGTAGGAATGCCATACTTCTGTGCACACACAACCTTGATCTTCCTTGTCCCACCTCACTGTATATCCACAGCACACACACATACACATAGACATCATGCCACCTCTAGGTAGATTCAGATACACTCCTTGTAAGCTATAGCCTCACAACCAGCTTCACCTAAGACTAATTTTCCGGGGGGCGGGAGGGGGGAATACATACACACACACACACACACACACACACACACACACACACATACAGATGGCAACAGAACAGCCTGGGCCCTGCTTGTTATGCCCAAACCACAGAAAGGCTTACAGAAAGCCGAATACAGATGGTGTTAACTTTAGGTCTGAGGAATGTTAGATGTCAGCAACAATATAGATTAGCTTCTTTCCAATAATGATATTTCCCTTGGGATAGGGATTCCCTATCAGGGACCCTCCCAATCATACTCTTATTTCTGCTCTCCCACACCCACTCCACACACACATACCACAGACCCCTACAGTTTTCTAGATTATAAATAGTGCTAGGGTACTTGTGAAGCATATTAGAAGATTTTTTTTTTTGCCCAAATCACTATTTCATCATCAGCAACTTCTAACACCCCATCACATCAAAAAGAAAATTACTGTTTCAAAAGGACTTACAAGGAAGCAACCTATACGCCCATTGACAGATGAATGGATAAAGGAGATGTGTATATATACAATGGAATATTACTCAGCCGTAAAAAAGAATGAAATAATGCCATATGCAGCAACATGGATGGACCTAGAGATTATCATACTAAGCGAAGTGAGTCAGAGAAAGACAAATATACGCTATCACTTATACGTGGAATCTAAAAAAATGAACAAATGAACTTATTTACAAAACAGAAAGAGACTCACAGACATAGAAAACACACTTATGATTACCAAAGGGAAAAGGCGGGGAGGGATAAATTAGGAGTTTGGGATTAACAGATACACACTACTATATATAGGACTTACTGTATAGCACAGGGAACTATATTCAATATCTTGCAATAACCTACAGTGGAAAAGAATCGGAAAAAAGAATATGAATATATATATATATATATATATATATATATATACACATAAAACTGAATCTCTTTGCTGTACACCTGAAACTAATGCATTATAAATCAACTATACTTCAATAAAAAATTAAAAATCATTTTAAAAGAACCATTTAGATTGGGGAAAAAAAGGACTTATGAACTGCAGAGAACGTATTTATAACCCATCTTCAACATTTTGCCAAGACTTGAGACAAATCTAGAGAGCCAGTTTTCATCTCCTGCTACCCCACATTGTCTTCTCCCATTCAAGATCCATAGAGACAGAGAAAGGGATACAAAGCCAGGATGAGGTGAAGCATCTGGCCAAGCAGATTCAGCTCCTGTGGCAATCCATTATCTGGGGAAAATTATGGTTTAACATCAACCATTTGAGTTGCTGCAAATACTTTTTTCTAAATCTATGTTGGCTGTTTCCTAATTACATATTTTCTTCAGCATGAGAAACTGCATGCTTGGTAAATTATCTATTTCAATATTCCACATAATATACAAATCAAGTATCAGAATGGTAATTTAGAACAGCAGGTATCACACTTTCAAACTGGGATAATTTTTGAGATTTTCCAGGCTCTTCCTCAAGTAGCTGTTTCTAGTGATGTATTATATAAAGCCCTCAGATACCCACTAATTGATTTAAAACCCAGTTTAGGCATATTATAAATACCCTTGGGCTTTCTATGATCTTGGTCCAACAGAAAGCATCAGAATCATTATTATCAATCACAACAGGATCCATCAAACAAACAGCATTTATTATACTGACATCCTCCTTTGGGAAGAAAAGGCCAAAAATAAATAAACAGACAAAGAAAATTAAACTCATCAGCGATATCAATTGATTCTCCAAAATAACTTCTCTTATTATTATAGGGCACATATGATTTTATTCTAGTTGTCCGAAAGAAGGCCAGAGAGTCAATCTCATCATTGACTGAGCACACCTCATAGAGCACATCTTCAAATTCTGAGTTTCTAAGTCTAAGAAAACTCAACAGTATTTGACTCTTTTTCACTGTGAAGTGAAGTGTGGGATGGAGCTAGAAGAAAGAAGTAGGGAAAAAAAATTGGAGGAAAGCCTGACAGGGACCTTCTCAGGAGAAACTGACTGTTATCAACCTTGGTCAAATGATTTTCAACAACCAGTGAAACATTAAAAAAAAGCCAATCATGACCTTGATGTCAGGAATATTCCTCTTTGACAGCCCTCAAGTTATGACATTAAGTTCCCTAGAGAAAATCATAATACATTATTTGGCCAAGCAACAAACAGAAATTGCATAGTCTTAATATGTAAACGCTATCTGTTGGTTTTCAACTTTTAGAGTTAACCAAAGCACAGGAGCCACGACTGTTGCTGCAAGACAGGATGGAATGGAAAATCACCTGAACGAGGTGAAAGTAACTTGGAGCTGACAGAGGTGGAGTGTGGAAGGGAGTGGGGTAAGGAATGTGAGTCCTCAAAGGGCTCAGAGCTCCACTGTAGAAAACTGGCTGAAAGTTGACAGAACACAAAGTGAAGGTGCAAGTTACAATTTAAAGGTACAGTTGACCAAGAGGAGTAGAAATAGTTATGCAACACTGAGAGAAGGCAGCGGGTAGAGAAGAAGCAGGGCAACAGAGCTAAACCCCCATCTTCAGACAAAAGATGCTGTAAAAATACGATAAAGAAAGAAACACAGATGTCAATGCATTATTTAGAGTTTGGCAGTCACTTCCAGAAAAAAACAAAAACAGAACCAGGTGGAAAAAATCACCTCTGGTGAGTGGCCAGGGGAAAGGATGGTTTTTCAACTTGAGTTTTTTTGCGTGTGACTTACTTTGCTTCCGTGTGCACATATGACAAGCGAGAGAAGGAGCAGAAACGTAGTCAAGAGGAAGAGCAGGAAAACTCCATTTTTAAAAAGGTAAGAGTGTTTGCCAAATGCTTAAGAATTGGTTAAGAAGCCAGAGTTTCGCTTCTACCTTAGTCAAGGATAGGTGTGTGAGCGGAGAACAGAAGGAACCCTGAAAAAGGAATCACAAGGCCTGAGTCCCAGCCGTGGCTCTGCTCCTAGCACTGTGACCAGAAGCAAGTTATCTGAGCCCCCCACCGTCCCGGGCCTCAGTTTCCCACGTCTGTAAAATGGAAAGGTTAGACTGAATCATCCCGAATGCTGCCTGCTCACAGGGCCCATGTAACTGGGTTTGCATTCAAATCCTGAAAATAGAACCAAATAATTAGGAAAGTAGCACTTCACGTGTTGGTAGTTGGGTCTTGTTTGGTTTTTGTTTTCAAGATTTGAGCGTAAATACAGTGATAAGCCCTACTAGTTTACCAATCCTGCCCCCCCAACCCCCCACCCCCGACAAACCCCACTCCAGATCTGTCAACCCCTCAGGCCCTAAAGGATTCAGGGCTTGCATATTCTGGAAGTCACAGCCAGAGACCAGTCGTCCAAAGAATTTAGCAGGCTAAAGGCCCACTTCAATATCTGAAAAGTCCCCCAGGGGGCACACGAAGATGGTGGTAAAATCCCACAGCTAAACCCACCAGCTCCATATCACTAACACTGAGGGTTCCTGAGTCCAGAGGGAAGTGGAGTTTAGAGAATGAAGGTCCTTGGGGTCAGGGAGCTTGTCAGAGCCAAATGAACTCTGACGTGTCCAACAGTAAATTAAGATCTAAAAAAAAAAATTGGAAGCAATATAAATGAAACCACACATGCACATCCCCTACCCGCCCAAAAACGTTCAGTCACTGAAGTGGTTTCTTCCTGCTTCTTGTCTCTTTCTTTAGTAGATTCTGATCTACATAAACATTGCTCCAAGTCAAAAGAGGAAGCCAATGGGAAGAAGAGAAGGCCTGCGGTGTACCTGAGGTTGGCAAGGAATCTGGGACAGTTATGTAATCAGAAGCCACCCTTTGGAAATGCTGGGGAAACTAAAAGACCCTTGAGTCATCGACTTCTCTATCTAGCTCTCTCAGCTGTGAAGCCACTGACCACCTCCACCTCTTGTGCTACAGACACGCACAACCACCCACTCCCTTCCCCCAGCAGGTGTATTTGTGGGGTCCACGTCCCAGTGACATGCTGAGGGAACATTCTCTGGTACTGCTTTCTCACCACCACCAACATGGCTAAGGATCACTGAGCTTGCGCTCAACTGAAGCAAATGACTACATGAAGGGACAAACACCCTAAGACGTGGAGTTGGTTGGTCCACATTTCTCCCTTTGTAGGTTTGTAGTGACTGAAAGGACAAACACGTATGAAGAGAACCTTCAGAGTTAAACTCCCTCTGGAAAAACCTTATCTTCCTTTCTTCAGATTGGCCCCAGTGAAACACACCATGGTAACCTGTCAGATACGAAAGGGAAGCCCTTTTGAAAAAGGATTATGGAAAAAGGAACTAGCATTTGTTGAGCACTTACTATTTACTATATTTCAAAAGACAGATACGTGCCTACGTGCCCAGCACTGGGCTTATAAGTAACAATTGTTGACATTCACGGAGCACCTTCCAAGCCCTGGGCTACATGCGATAGCCTATTCAGTGCTCACAAGAGCTCTCTGACGCAGGTGCTGTCGTGATTGCCACTTTCCAGGTGAGAGGTTAGTAACTTGCCCAAAGTCACAGAGCTAACAAGGGACAGAGACAAGACTCAAGCCCAGCCCGTCAGACTCTACTTGTCCAGCCCAGTGGGAGTATGAAATGACCTTGCCTTTGAGGAGCTCAGGCTCCAGCAGAGGAGCTACTCAGCACACTCCCTGGCACGTAGTAGGCACTCAGTAAATGCCTCTGTTTGAACCCAATGACACCTTTATGAAGTGGGTAAGACGATTGCTATTTTATAATAAAGAATTGTGTTCAGAGGTATCACCTAGCAATTGAGAGACAGAGCCAGGACCAAGACCCAAAACTGTCTAGTTCTTTCGTGCTCTCTGCTCTGAGAGAGAGGCGTGATGAAGACTTCACACCCTAGCATACAAGGAACATTTGGTTCATATTTTCACTGGTGTCATATTTTGGAAGCTGCCAGCAGTCACATTATCCTGCCAAGTCAGCCCCAAATGCTCCAGTGTGTGTACAGCTTCCTGGAGCTGGGGGGTGGGGCAGGGGACCCAAAACAAACAGGTCAACCAAAAACAACAACAAGGAAACTGGGGGAGGAACCATCAAAAGGAACAAAGGGGGAGGGGCTGAAGGTTCCTTTGGAGCCACATGTGTTCAGGGGCATCTTGCATGGTTCCCTCAAGGAAAGGCACTCTGGCTGCTCTAAGGGCTTCCTGGGGGGAAGGGTGGGGAAGGAGCAGAACCAAGTAATTAGGAAAGTAACACATCACACATTGTTGGGTTTTTGTCTGGTTTTGTTTGTTGAGGTTGTTTTGCAACTGCCATGAACAGACCTCAGATATTCGGAGCAAAGCAGCAAACATTTCCTCCTCACCCCATCAAGTATATTCAGAGAATATTAGCTCCTGAGGCCCACTTTCATTCTTAAGTAAAACTTGGTTCCAAAGATTCTTATTTTCTTGTTCCACTTGACTTTGCTGCTGAGGTGCACAAAGTAATTTCCTCTTTCTGCAAGCCTAGTCTACAGATATACAGAGGCTGTCCGAAGAGAGAATCCATTTGCAAGATAAGTGGCTCTAGAATCATCTGCTCTGAAGGAGGCCTGGCTCCATCACAGAGAGTTTGTGTATAAACTTCCTTTCTTAACGTTTAAGATTAGGAAGCAACCCTTGACAGTGAGGGCCTCACAAGGAAGAGTCATGGCCCCATTCTGCTGAGATTTGGGGGTGGCAGAGTTCTCTCCAAAATTCCTTCCTTCAAATTCTTCGCTAATTAGATTTTCTCTGGCATCAAAGGGAGTGAAACAAGCTCAGGAAACAGGGCCAATAGCTTCAGGTGCTGAGAAGTAGGCCAGCAGGAGAGGATTTCTCACTGTGTTACGCTAATCCATGAACACAGTGGCGGGCCTAAATAAGCATCAAGGTAGGCTTCTTTCTCTCATTTTTTCTTAAGGTACAGTTTCCCCTCTGATGGAGAGATGCCAGGGGAAGAATGTCTCCCCTGAAGTCTCTTGGTTGAAAGGGGCAAAGTTTGACCGGTTCAGTTTCGCTTTGTTTCTTCACCACAGTGCAAAGCTAGATACCAGCCCTCTTCATTAATCCGTGTCCACCGTTATTCTTTTCCTAGGAAAACTGATAAACTAGCTCTCTCAGGGGAGCCTGTGCTGACAGAGAGAAATTACAGCCTGGGACACCTTCCCATGGGGTGGAGAAGACATCTTTGTTTGCAAAGGATGCTTCTGGTCAGATCATTGCCAAGACTTTTTTCTTCTCCCCGGATTCCAACTTCATAATCACTTAATATTTCCCCATAGATTGATTCAGGCACATGGCAAGAGGAATCCCACAAGCTAGCATGGGCACTACCAAAACCTCGACTTCATTTCATGGCATCATTATACAAATATAAAATAACACTGATTAACCGGGTGAGGGAGCAACAGGGGAAAAGGAACCTTTTGAATTTTGTACAGAGACCAAATTATTCCAAGTTCCAAAACTAAATTTTCCATAACAAAATTATTCACATTTAACTTTCTAATCACCTAGCACCGCTGTCTTCCATGTGCTGTTAACTATGACATCTGACTTCTCTCAGGCGCTGCCAATACCATGCCCCCGTCTCAGGCAACCCTGCTGCATCTGGGTATCTAGGGCTGGATCAAGCTGCAGAGGGAGAACCTGATGGCAGGAGAAGCATGTGTCCCAAAGGGTCATTATCATCTTAAGTTAATTACTGTTTTATATCATTGGTCATTAGGTAGGGAGGCATGATGGATAATGACTGAGGAGGTGAGGGGTAAGTGGGTCAGGGAACAAGTTAATAGCTTAGAGCCTATGTTGGCTGCCCCCTCCTCTACTGTTCGGCGGTGTGACCTTAACACATACAGGTGCTCAATAAATACTTCTGGTATGAATGAATGACTAAACCTCTCTAAGCCCAGATTCCTCGTCTGTAAAATGGAGATAATTGTTGGGAGACAACTCTCCATAAGTCTCTTGCCATTATGTATGTCTTACAAGCAGAGGCACTCATGGCTGGTACTTTTCCAACGTGTTTGTATAGCGAACAGTAAGATAGATGTAGTGTGTCCATCTGGAGCACGGGGCAGGTTTGCTTACCGTCCAGTATAATAAAGATAATGTCTGTTTCTGGAGCAAAGGTCAGGCAAGGTTGCTTACCACAGTATTAAAGGAGATGGATCTCTAAGCTTGGGGTTAGCCCCTCAGCCATAACATAAACCTACATAGGCCAGTGCACATCACCCTGGTAGGACCTGGGGGCCAAGCGAAACTGATGCAAAGATGAAAGTAATGCTGCTTGCTGGCTGTCAATAATAACTTTATTTCTGACCCAGGAGTTTCATAACTTTTTCCAGCATCCATGAAACTGGCAGGCTAGTTTGCTAGCTTGCAAGTAGGGTAAAATCCCAGATCTTCACAGCGCTTGACAGTAACAGTCTCTACCTCATAGAGCTGTTGTGAGGATTAAAGGCAATGAGCAGATAATGAGCTCTGTAGTGTCTGGTCCAAAGTAGGTATTCAATTAAAATTAGCTTCTCTGCTATCGATGTAATGAACGATCTTTTAATATGTACATAATCAAACAGCATAATATTATATATGCATTCACTCTATTCAATAAGAGAATGTAATAGAAAATGTAAGTGATCTTAACCACATGGACAGACTTAGTTATAACTCAAGATAAACTTTGATATTGAGTCAACATGACAGGGACTAATATGGCTTCAACCATATACTATACAACTTAATGGTTAAACCTCATAAAGGGCTAGATTTACATTCTAGCTCTCCCACAAACTAGAAGACCTTGGGTAAATAACGTAGAGGAGTTTTACATTCCAAAATGCAGAAATTTAAAGTATCTACTCTTTACCAAATAATATGAGGATTAAACAAGATAGTAATTTGTAAGATGTCTAACATAGCACGTGGCACATGATCAAGACTGACTAAAGGCTGAGTATCTTATTATTTTATTCAAAAAATAATAACATCAAGAAAAGAGATGTGATTCTATTTGTGGAGCTATTTGTGTTTTCCAAAGTATTTTCATATGAGCTCTTTTAATCCTCTCAGTAATTCTGGGAGGTAGACAAGACAAAGATGGCCTGACTTTACAGATGGGAAAACTGAAGCAAAGCGAGGTAAAGTGCCTTTCCCAAGACCAAAGATCTAGCAGATGGCAGGCATTTTAATTTTTTAGAGTTTCTTTCAATGTGCACAGCCACCAGAGATTATCAAAAGGTAAAGATCTCTCTACACTTTTTGAGGAACAGAGCTCACACTTTACCAGGAGTTGAAGAATGCATTTGGCCCAGCTTAACAGCTTTATGGGCTTAGAGCTTTCAACCAAATGCAAACTTTTGGTGTGTGTGCGTTTAGGTTTTGCCAAGAGTAGATGGCTTTCTATTTTTAAAAAGGAAAGGGAAAGAACACTAGAAGGTATTTAAATCAAGCTCTAAAGTCTTCTTGAACATCAAATAAACTCGTAGAATACAACATTTTGATGAGTTAAGTATAAATGAATCAAAAACATATGGACGAAATTTCCCTTGAAATACACAAAGGTCTGAAAAGTACGAGGGAAAATGCATTGATAAAATATGTTTGGGATTTTATTGAAACCAAAACATTTACAAAACCATTACACATCCAGATTCACCCAACCTCACTGTGTTCTTTATAATGGCCCAGGCCAGCCTCCTTAGACCTCCCCAATAACAGGCTGCCAAATATTTCCTTTCTTGCCAAAGAATCACTGGACTCCAAACCACCCCACAGCAAGGTTTGGATCCTGTCTTGTGTGCGGTTGATGAAACACCTTCAGCCCAAATCATGTGAATTCCAATTCTCCTGTATTTTGAATTATCAGCCTTGATGAAATGGCTCTGCGCACCCATCGTATTGAAGGCCTTATTATACCAATTTCCACATAAACGGTTTTATAAGTGGCTATTAAATTAAGCTTCCAACCTGCAATCCTAAAGTTAGTAAACCATCAGGTTACTCTCCAGGCTTGTAAAATCAGCTACAGATGAATTTAAAAGCCAGGGCAGAGGCTGGCACAGAGGAATAGGACTACAGTATATCATGCAACTATGGGCACCACTGCAGCGGCTTCTAGCAAGCTGGCAATAAGCATGTGATATTAACTGAAGCCTTTAATTTAAGGAAATGAGATCAACCAACTAGTAATTAACAAATTATTCTTAAACAGACTTCGCTTAAAAATTAAGTCGAACTACCATTTTTCTATAACTCGTCAGGAAAACGCTGACTGGTACTTAAAGTAAACACAACTTAAGCAGATGGTGAGCTCTCACAGAGCACCAAACCTATACTTAAATAAATCAATGTTGTCAGACTCTAGTGCTACACGGCTACTCAGCAGAATCCATGGGCATCTTTGCAGGATTTGGAAATGATTTACTGTCACGTGAAGATGACAGCTGAAAGCTCTAAGTTTTCCTGCTGGAATGTTCTACACCCCTGAGACAGGTAAAGTCTACTGGAAGGAAGTGTTTTTCAACTGATATCCCAGAAATATGTCATAGAAGGAAAGAGGATCTGACCCATCTGAGTACAGACAAGTGCTTCCGTGTTTGTTCATTCACTCATTCATTCTCTCATTGAAGAAATAAATCCACTAAGTGTTTACCTGGTGGCAGGCAAGTTGCCAGGCCCTGGGCCCACAAAACTGAATGATACTCAAATTACTCACAAATCACAAAGGCACAGAAAGACCAAAATAATAATGCCACTTGCTAAATTCTATTACTAGACTGCTTTAGAAAGCACTTGGCGAATCCTAAGAATGAAAGAGGTTACTCCATTTGAGGGATTTAGGAACACCTTTAACTTTGTATGTGCATCTTAGAGGAGGGGCGGTGTGGCATGGGGGTTGAGAGTGTAGGTCCAGAAATGATGGGCTGTACAGGTTCAAATCGTGGCTCCACCACTTATTGGCTATGTGACTTTGGGAAGTTTACTTAACCTCTCTGGGCCAGGTTCCTCCTCTGCAAAATGATACTGATAATGGCAACCACCTCACTGTAAAGCTTAAATGAGTGCCTGGTACCTAATAAGGGCTGTTATCTTAGCCAGATTATTATAGGAACTTATTCAATGAAGATTGAGCAGAAAAAATATTACAGTTAGCAGAATAGCATGTGTAAAGGCAATGGTTAATGGAAGGTCGGGTAGTTGCAAGTATGATGAAAAACTCGGTGTAGCAGGTTCCTAATGTATGTGCGGAGATGAATCAGGTATAGATTAAGGTCATATTGTCAATGACTTTATACACGAAGCCAAAGAGGTTAGATTTTATTCCCATGGGCAGGTGAGACCCAACAGGGGTTTGATAGAGTTGGCTTTGGTGTTCCAGATCATTCTGCCTGCAATGTGGGGCCTGGGCTAAAGGGTTGTGTGCGTATGGTCCACAAGTGATGTGGAGACAAAGCATCATATAAAGGGTCTGGTTTTGTTTGTTTGTTTGTTTTTATCACAAGTAGAACTGTCTGTGGTCAAGGGTGACAAAGGAGACATTGTTCTCTTAGGTTGCTTACCAAGGAAAACTGTGGGACACACCCAAAGCACAGCTAGCTATTCCCACATACTTACCCTGCTCTCCAAATTTTGGGGGTATCTAAATTTGCTTCTTCCCTCACCCCACAAAATGTCAGACCTGGATTTCAAAACTTGCTGTTGGGAGTACACTGGCAACACGTCAGTTTTATTAGTTTTAATGGGGTTCACAAATCACAGAGTGTTAGAAGTAGAAGGGAATTTATGGCAATTGCTAAATCCAATTGCTCCCCACTTGGGGGTCTCTGGATTCCTAAGCAGTCTGTGAAAGTAATAACAGAGTTCAGTTCACTTTTCAGTATTTCCAAAAGCTTAACATATATTTAAACATTTAATGATTCACAAAAAAAAGCTCTCACAAGCCAAGTAAAATGTCAGCTTTACTTCTGGCTGGAAACTTTTTGATTCAGTGTGGTAACATCAGTCAGCTCATGATCATCACAGTTTCTGATTTATAATTATGAACGCTTTCAGTTTTAAAGAAAACGAATTAATTAATACTTACCGAGTAGAAAAAAATCTTTCAAATATAAAAGTAAGAAAAAACACAGAGGGCCTTTATGGTGTAAAGCTGGGAATCAGTGATCTCTAGACTACCCTCAGCTGCCCTGTCCCAACACCCCCTTAAACAATAACTTGCTGGTTGAGTCCACACCCTCTTTCCCATCCCGCCTCCTGCTCACTTTTAGAGTGCAAAACACGCTCTTTGCAAAGTGTGACTGCTTTTGGAGGTGAAAATACAAATCAACATGTTGGGGGCTATCGAAACGTTCAAGGAAACCCTGAACTTCAGCTCTCAGGAAATGAATGAGTTAAGCAATATCTACTCCTGGATGAAATTCTTTTATATAACAGTAAATGTGTCTCTAGATAGTAAGGGCTTTAGGCAGGATTCTTGTGCTTTGTCTCTTGCACACTCTACCCAGTAAACACTTAAGGCACTGTATAAATGATGCATCACCATGCATCCCAACCACAAATGGCTCCTGAATAAAAGCCTTTTTGGATAACTGGGAAATATCACACAGGGATGAATGCCAGTGTTTGTAAATGCACTCTGAGCCTGAAAGTTACCAGATTCTAATCTCACAAATGTCTATATTCTCTTTTCTGTTCCTGAACAGATTTAGGGCTATAATTCCAAAAACAATCATACAAAGAATACTGCACATGTTAATCATCGAGTGACTGCATTTAAGAAGTGGGATGATATTACACTGCTTATAGTTAACAGGATTGTATCTTTAAACACAGCTATTAATATTATGACTACTAATAACAGCACTTGCAATTCCATTTAGTTAGATTATAGTACCAACTGCACCTTCAGTTTCACCTTGTTACATGAAGTAAGCTGTGCTTTTATTGTACTTCTTAAATCAGTGACCGCTTAAAATTAGGATTCTGTAGGGACTCAGTAAAATATTTGGTGACAGAACTAGAAAAGCATTTTGTATTGGTGGAAGGTGGTGGAAGGAAGACCTATGGATTCAAGACTTCAGTGGTATTTTCGTCATACAGATAGCTTTATCTGAGGAAGATGGAATGGTGGTCTCTCTTGGCAAGCTTTACAGACCTTTCCTTGTGCTCCCAACACTGTGTACAGTATGAGGAAAGGAAGCACCCACGACAGAGAGTGAATGCTGGCTTTGCCACTTATTAGCTACATGATCTTGGGTAAAATTTTCAGTCTCTCTGAACTTCACTTTCCTCATCAGAATAGAGATAACAATACCTACTAAATAAAACAATGTAAGTAAAGTATTTAACACAGTGCCTAGCATATAGTAGGCATTAATCAAATTAATTGATAAATCACAAACAGTAGTAAGAAGTCTTTAGCCATGCCCCTAAGAATCCTTTCAACTGATCATGCAAGTGGCACCTTGTGAGTAAGAGATGAGACCTCTGAGGGATGCTGTCACTGAATCAGTGACATCAGACAAAATCGTGACCGAATTGCACCAAACCAAAGACCTTCTGATGCTTGCTGTCCTTCTAAAAGTGGGGGAAGGACAATTAGGGACAGTTCATCATTTGCTCTAACATAACCTTTGAGTTACCTCACCAGCATAGTATGAAATTACACTCGGGGACTTTCATATAGCAGAATAAATGCAGCCTGTTCTCCCAGATTCCATCAGCTTCATAACATATCCTTAAATCTCACAGTCAAATGCTGCAAAAGGCTAGGCTGGTCCCATTTATCGGAGGCAATGATTAGTTCAAGGAGAATCTGAGAGAATCCCAGAGTCTTTCTTCTACTTTGGAACCTAATCCTAAAATTCAACATTTGATTATTTCCTAGAAGAAACCTGCAATGGAAACTCCACTGGGTAGGGAAAAATGATATTTGCATCTAAGCACAGGCAAATAATTGGCTATCAGGAGTCTCAGACTCCACAACCAAGGGAATAATACATAGATGAGTAATAAACTGGTGCTGGTCTGTGCCCACTCCCCAGGCCACAGAAAGAACAAAAACAAAACAAAAAACCACCCTCTGCTGTTCTCTAGCAAACACACAGGGAAGCTAAACACAAGCCGACAGATTGTTTGTAGTGGGGCTGAGGTCTCAGATATGTTTCAGAAACATCAGAAAACATGGGTGATGAAAGGCCATATGCGCAAATGCACACACAACAGACACAGGCTACAAAATAAGACCTCTGCAGCTTGAGAAGCAAGGGCACGAAGCATTGATTTTCACTGGAGAGGGCATATCAGGTTACAGGAATGCACACATTTAATTTTTATGAGACTGAAGGCTCACAGAAACAACAAAAAAATTCCCACTTTGTGACACACTAATGTAGCCAGTAAGGGCAACTTTAAAATAAAACAAAGGGAAAGGCTTAATTGTGTTATCAAAAGGCCTTTGAAAATAAACTGTAATGCCACAAGCCACTCACACATGTTCTGTGACACTTTTAGTCTCCTGGCAAGAGAAAGGCTGGACCCAGGTCACATCCGCAAATCCTCTTTTTTATATAAATAAGTATAGATGGGATTACTCACCCCTTTCTGCTTTCTCTAGTTTTCGTTTTCTAGGTAAATCAAAGACTCACCAATCTTCCAGCTCTCAGCCCCAACCCAAGAAGAGAAAGTAAGCAAGGCAGAAATGTGGTTTCATACCAGAGCATCTTCTTCCAGCCAAATGTAATTTACAGCGGAGTGTCTAGTTCATCTGTCACAAGAGAATTACATACCCTCGCCACTTACCCTGAAAATAAATATGCGCTCCTCATTCAGGTAAATGAGATCGTTTCAGAAATAAACTGACTCCCCCACTAAAACTTGCCTTCCGCAAAGAAAATAAATGTTTGAGATGTTTCTGCTGATGAAGACGATGCCACTGACACTTAAATTTAAGTGGCTGGTTGTATGGTCCTTGTTCGTATGAAGGCCAGACCAGAAGAAGCTAGAGGCCACGAGAGCCGGAAACATCTGATAATAACTATGCTAAATCAACTCTTAGCTCTTATCAGCATGCAAAATCTCCCAGGCAAAAATGGAGGGGAAGAGGTCAAAACACACATCTCCACTGACAATCATACATCTGGGAAAGAAACAACCTTACAAAATGACACTGAATTTTTACTAGCCCACACAAAGCTCTTAACCATAGAGCTCCTTTCACTTGAACTTCACAACAGCCTTGTAAATTAGAGCAGGTAACATTTTCCCATTTAGAGACTGGGAAACTGAGGCAGCATGCAGTTACCTAAGTGTCCAAAAACTCACAGCTGGTTATAGGTTGAGTCAGGGTGAAAAAAGCCAGGTGGCCCAAGTGATAATTCCAGCATTCATTCAATCCCTCTGCTTTTAGAGGAATTACAACACATGGTCTCTACTCTTAGGGTGCACATGACCTAATTAGAAAAATAAGACACTCACACACTAAATCAAACAACGCCATTGAAGAAAAATCACCAATGCTATGCATAAACCCTTTTCACTCTTTTCAACTCAGAGCCATATTAATTTTCTGAATTTATGGAATTAACAAAAAGATTCTTAATCAGTCAACACACATTTTCGAACTTAAAACCGCACAGTAAAAGTCAGGGCCACTGGTCAGAACATGTCCCATTTGTTAAATTATTTACGCCCACATGACTCTCCTATTGAATATCTAGGTAAACTATAATAGTCTTAGGTATAATTATTTACCAATGACCAGATTTTATGGTTCACCTTGAAGGAAAAAGAAGTTAACGTGGTTTAAAAACCAACAGTCTCAAATATTTAGCTATTTTTATTAGTGAGTTACAATAATCTGTGGAGATATAAAACTTTATAATTTAAAATTTTTTTTAACTTTATAATTTTTTTGGCATTCCCTCTTCTTGGAACTTCAAAATTTCTAATATTTTCAACAGACTTTCAAATTTCTACATTTTAAAGAATTCACTTAGCACGGGGTAAAATAAACATAAGCAAGCCAAGAAACTATTAATACTAGGCAACAAAGTCTCCACAAACAACTGAATCTGGGTGTTGAATTTGGGGCATTTGATTGAAATTCCATAAAAGGAATGAAGAATTAATGATCTAATAGTTGTAATAATTAGTAATTATATTTTCAGAGGCTCTAAGAAGAATTAATTAGAGCATACCTTTGAGGTATTATTATCTCCACTATAAAACGAGGAGCGGAGATGGAGCCGGGATGAACCAGTTGCCTCTGGCCACAGGCAGAAAAAGCAGCGAGCGGGCTGTCGGATACCTGAAATTCCTGAGCCCCACGGCCTCCTAACTAAGCCTGCTCACTCTGAGCTGGCATCAGGAAGTTCATTCTTTACATGACATAAATAAGTAGCTATCTTTTTTCTTTCGTTGACTATTCCTCTCTCTAGAGCTACTGACCCCCTTCAGTTCTCCCATGTGATTCTTTTCAGATTTGGTTTCCTTGGCAAGCTGCCACCTAAAAGTGTAGTTGAATCAAGTGAGATAAGTAGAAGTCTGGATCTTGAAAAAAATTTTATTACAGGAGAAGGAAAGGGAAACAGGCAGAAAAATATAAGGAAGATTCATGTAACTGAACCAATAACAAGAAGTGACATTATTCTAAAAGTAAACTGTGTTTACATATTTACAGGCTCAGATATAAACCACTATATCAGGAACTAAGAACCACAAAAAATAAATTTAAACCTTTTTATATAATAGAAGTCTATGGCTATATTTATGCCTCTAAATTTTTAAGATAAAGAGTGCATACCCTTGCCATATTAAAAAATGTAAATTTCAATAAGCGAAACATTAATACTCTAAAAGAAAAATGGGGGCTTTCCCGGCGGTCCAGTCATTAGGACTTCGCCTTCCAATGCAGGGGGTGAGGGTTTGATCCCTGGTCGGGGAGCTAAGATCCCACATGACTCGCAGCCCCAAAACCAAAACATAAAACAGAAGCAATATTGTAACAAATTCAATAAAGACGTTAAAAATCGTCCCCATCAAAGAAAAAGAAAAAAAAACTTTCTAAAACGGCCAAATGGCATAGACAGACATGAACAGACAATTGACAAACTGCCAGTAAATAAATGGATATAACGTTCAACATCCCTTTTAATCAAATAGAAGCAAATTAAAACAATTTTGACCTAACAAATTGGCAAATATCTCTCTTTTAGGGACTACCTAAATCCTGGTTAGAGGTCAAGTTTGACAGGCACTCGGCATAGCCTTGATGACGATGAGGCAATTGGTACAGGCTGTTTGAAAGCAATTTAATAAAATGTATCAAAATCCATTTGTTGGATTAATTCCTTTGTAAAAATGAGAGATGTAGATGAAGAGTTATGTGAAAGAAGGGTCATCAAAAATTATGCATTACCAAAGAAAAATTCAAAATGGACTAAGCATCTAATAATAAGCAGAATGACTTAAGTAAATTATGACAAATAGAAGATTATACAGTCATTAAAATCATATTTTCAAAAAATACATCATGAACTTGTGGAAATGATCACAAAATAATGTTAAACAGAAAACAAATCCAAACAAAATTGCAAATACTCTATGAATTATAGCTACACGATACGGATGGATAGACATAGATTATATGAAGGATATACATCAAAATCACCAACAGAGATTATCTTTGGTGAGAATTTTCTTCTTTACATGTTTCTGTATTTTCTATGAGTTTTTTTCATAAATCAGAAAACAGTACATTTATCTCTAAAATTCAAAAAAAAAAAAGCCAAGAGAATCCCTGAACTTCAGATTTCGCTGGCATTTTTTCACATTTTTGTTCAAGCCAGCTAAAATTCATCTTGACTCAGAAAGGAACACACCAGCAAGTAGAATTGAGCATTAGGATTGGCCGATTTCCAGTGTTAAAACTTTGGAACTTTCCTTTCCTAGTTACCCTTGCAGGAAAAAGAGATGCCCTGTTGTTCCTCTACGGGGTATTTTTCTCACAAGGTCAGCTTCAGAGGGAATTTGGAGGAAAGAGAATTTACCAAGACCACTATTTTAAATGGTGTGCTCTAATTTTACAAGCCCAGATGACACTGCCAAGCTGCCTCAGTGCCTGCCGGCTTAGAAAAGAGCTCCAGGACTACATACAGGCACCAGCCATAAATGACACAACCGAAAAATGATTGCGGCTTGTTTGAGAAAATATGCACAGAACATGCCAAAAAGACTCCTACACTGGATGTTTTTCTGAATGAATTTCTTGTAAGTCCTGTCACGTGAAACTAATGTAATACTAGGACTCCCTATGATACGAGGACCTCATTCCAAATGCATCTACCACATTGCTTTTGCCATTGGCTGGTTGAAATACACAACACTTCACACCTGTGTTAAATGAACTGCCTAATTCAAACGTCCTATTATAAAGTTTCAGTGCTTGTTTTACCTTTGCCCAGGCATGGCTTTAGTTAATAGATTTCAGAATCTTTCTTTGAAAAACAGCTCAATGCAATAACGAATGCAATGAGAATTACATAGAAAAAATTATTGCTGCTTGCAGTCACCCCAAAACCTGCAATGGCTCTCCACTGCATTTAGATTGAAATCTAAACTCCTAACCTGGCTTAATACACCTCACCTCCAGCGTCACCTCGTAGCATTTAATCCCTTGCCCACTACACTCGGGACGCACTGGTCTTTTTTGCTTTTTCTCAACCCTGGCAAACTCATTCCCATAGCACTAGGTCTCCTCTGTATCTTAAGAGCATATTCTTTCCTATAACCTCCAAATGATTAGACCAGCTTGTTTTCAAGTCGGGGTTAAAAGTAATCAAGTGAACAATGGAAACAACCTAAATGTCCATCAACAGATGAATGGATAAAGAAGATGTGGTATATATATACAATGGACTACTATTCAGCCATAAAAAAAAAAAAGAATGAAATAGTGCCATTTGCAGGTACATGGATGGACCTAGAGACTATCATACTAAGTGAAGTAAGTCCGACTGAGAAAGACAAATATTATATGATATCGCTTATATGTGGACTCTAAAATATGACACAAATGAACTTAACTACAAAACAGAAAGACTCACAGACACAGAGAACAGACTTGTGGTTGCCAAGTGGGAGGGAGAGTGGGGGAGGGATGGATTGGGAGTCTGGGACTAGCAGATAGAAACTATTTTTATAGCACGGATAAACAGCAAGGTCCTACTGTACAGCACTGGGAGCAATATTCAATATCCTGTGATAAACCATAATGGAAAAAAATATGAAAAAGAATGTATATATGTGTAACTGAATCACTTTGTTGTATAGCAGAAATTAACACAACATTGTAAATCAACTTTACTTCAATAAAATTAATTTTTTTAAAAAGTAATCAAGTGGGCTTCCCTGGTGGCGCAGTGGTTGAGAGTCCGCCTGCCGATGCAGGGGACACGGGTTCGTGCCCTGTCCGGGAAGATCCCACATGCCGCAGAGCGGCTGGGCCCGTGAGCCGTGGCCGCTGAGCCTGCGCGTCCGGAGCCTGTGCTCCGCAACGGGAGAGGCCACGACAGTGAGAGGCCCGCGTACCGCAAAAAAAAAAAAAAAAAAAAAAAAAAAGTAATCAAGTGAACACGTGACTTAACCAACCTCCCTTGTCTGTCCTAATTATTGTGTCTTAAGGAAGTCATGGTGCTTATTTCCCTTATTTCTTTCACTTCAAAAAGTGTAACATTATTAATGCCATAACTACAGCATCAACTCATAGTATTACTTACAAGTACTGCTACATCGGACAGTCTTTGAGATGCCTCCTAATTACCCCAATCTTATGGTATACATGTGTGTAATCTCCTCCCCTGAATACCGGCTGGGCCTACTGACTTGTTTCTGACAAATAGAATATGGCAAATGTGGGAATTCCCTGGAGGTCCAAGGTTAGGACTCAGTGCTTTCACTGCCAGGGGCCTGGGTTCAATCCCCGCTCGGGGAACTAAGATCCCACAAGCTGCATGGCACAGCCAAAAATAAATAAATAAATAAACATTTAAAAAAAAGGAATATGGCAAATTTAATGGGATATTGTGTCTCTGAAGTTAAATTGCCAAAAGGACTGTGATTTCCATCTCTCGCTTTCTCCCTCTTAGAACCTTGCTTACTCTTACGCTGCCAACGGCCATACAAAAAAGCTTGCACGTGGAACTTGAGGCCTGCAACAGCCATGTGAGTTTGGAAGTAGATCCTTCCTTAGTTGAGGCTCAGGATGACTGCAGACCTGGCCCACATCTTGATTACAGCCTTGTGAGACCCTGAGCCAGAGGACCCAGCTAAGCCACAGCCAGATTCCTGACCCACAGAAACTCTGACATAATAAATATATGTTGGGGGGGGGCGGGGCTAATTTGATACACAGCAATAGCTAACTAATACAACTGTTTACAACCCAAACTATATACTTGGCATTTTCTTTTCTTACCATTAGGATTGTAATGAAAGCACGCTTAGCTCCCCAAATTATAAGGATAAAACCAGGTCGCATGGGGATATAGGATATTCAGAACTAGAAATAATCAGGATTTATTCTCAAAGGGAATAATAACTGTATTTGGTACATCAATCATAATAGCCACTCATAACGTATATAGCATTTTAAAATCCAGCTGGTGTTTTCACATTCAGGGGCATTTACTACTCTTGAAAAGTTTATGAAGTAGGTATTATTATGATCTCTATCTTACAGATAAGGAGACTGAGACTCAGTAGATTTCATGACTTCCACGAAAGCAAGGACCTTCTCTACCTTGTTCACCACTTTTCCCCAATGTCTAGCACTCAACATATATTTGTTGAGTGGGTCTCTCCCACAACAATGTTCTCTATAAAGACGGTGACTTTTTTCATGAAGTTCTCCAATTGACTTATATCAATCAATCAATCTACCAATCAGTTTCTACATATACCTGTGTCACACGCCAGTATCGATTCATGGAACCAGTATCTGTGTTTCCCAAACAACACAGCCTCCTCTGAAAGCTCACTCTAGCTTTAAAGAGAGTAAAGAGAGAAATCTCTAATTTAATCCTGTTTTTCATACAGTTCGACACCACCAAAAACAGAGACTCAAAGCAAACAACCCTTTCTCGGTAAATCAGACCTCTTCCCTCACAAATGATTATATCATTTCCTATAATCTTCCAGGATGAGGCTGGAGACAACGGAGCTTTCCAAGAGCCACCAAAGGAGGTCATCAGCCAACCCAGACCCCCGCCCCCCCCCACAACACTCCCACCCCTCCCTCGCCATGCCTGGCCTCTGTCCCCCGATAAACATGGTGAGTAGGAAGTAATAGGTCTTGTCAAAGGTCATGATAAAATAATCTCAGGCGATGCCGGATAGAGGATTCCACAGAAATGCAACAAAACTGCTGACAAGGAAACAGGAGGTGGGGGGATTTTGATTGGGAGGTTTATATAAGCCTTAAATTCCTTTTCTTTTCAAAGTTTCACAGTCAAGTGATCCATTCAGTCTTCAACCACAGTCCAGCCGCTACTCACTGTTACCTAATAAAAAAGTGTTTGTTCACAAGAAACACATGGAGCCATGAAATAATAAATTAGTCTACGTTTTAAGAAGATAAGAAAATCATTAGGTACGATTACCCTTGGAACTATACTATATGATTACAAAACGGAGGAACTGCAACGTATCACATATAAGGTAATAAATTAATAACAGTCATACACTCATTTAGCAAATATTGAAGAAGTATGTGCAATGTTCCAGGACTAGATGTTGGCAAAATGGTGATGAACCAATCATGCATGACCCCTGACATCTCAGAATTTAGATTCTACTGGGACATATGGATTTTAAAGTTTTAAAAATTAAAAATCACTTAAAGGAATATACATTTGAAAACAGTAAATGAATGAAGGAAAAGTTCAGGGTAGCTTGAGAATTTAATAGGGGGACCGAATTTAGAGTAGGGAACCAGGGGAAAGTCGCAGTTACCCAGGCTGTAATGGTCTAGTCAGAGGGCACAGCATATGCAAAGACTCTGCAGCTGACAAAGGCTTGGTGCTTTCAAGCACCTGAAATTCCACTGTGATTGGGGCTGTGTGTTGTGAGATGAGGCTGGCCTAGATGATGCCAAAGACTGTGATCTTGCCTCTGTAGCCCAAAACCCTTCCCTGAGTGGCAGCATCCCACTGTCTACTGGAAGCCTCCTCACACATAACATGCCCAAAATCAAGTTCTTTGTCTTTCCCACCAAACCTTCCACATCCCGTCTGTTGATGGCAACTCTATCCTCCCAGTGTCTCAGGTCAGAAACCTTAGCACCCTCTCTGACTTCTTGCTTATCCCCACACCCAATCTGTCAGCAAATCATTTCAGCCTTTACCTTCAAAATTAGCCATTAGCCAAACTCTTCCTCAAAATCATCTACTCCAAGCCGCCATGGTCTCTTCCTCCTAACAGGTTTCCCCGTTGCCCCCCTACCCCCTATACAGTCTGTTCTTCAACCATAACAATAGAGGTCTTTAGAAGTGATGAATTCTCTTCTCAAAACTCTCCAATGGCTTCCTTTATTGATGAGATTAATATCCAATGTTCATAGCATGGTCTGCAAGCCCCTACATGATCTGGCTACCCACCTCCTTACTGTCTCCATCCCTGCTTTCACACCAGGGCCTTAGTATGAGCAGCTCCCTTTGCCCGAAAGCTCTTTCTCCAGATCTCCACAGGAATTGCTCCCTCACTTCAAAAGCTCTCTACCTATAAGTCACCTTCTCAGAAAGGCATCCCCTGACTACTCCATCTGGAAAGATGAAAGAGCACACTGTATCCACTTACCTGGCTTCATCTTTCTTTTTGGCACTTAACTGCTGTATGATGCCTCTCTAGTTGTATAGAGATGTTGTCTGTTGATGCCCTGCCATACCCATAGAACCTGGGAGAGTTCTAGCAAAAGAGGGCAAAGATACACATTTAATGATGTACTTTTCTGGGCTACCATATGGCCATCTCCAGATCACATAAAATCACAAACTCCTAGGAAACTGATTATGTCTAATATCTTACTAAGATCGAGGTTCTGGAGAAACAAGAGAAGGAGAGAGAAGACTGGTCAGGAGGAGGACGAAGGGTAGGGTTTATGGTAGACAGGTCAGGGTCTGGGGGAGGAAGATAGCCCTGAGGTTCTGTGACAAGCACTGTGGTGTGCTGAGAGGAAGGGGGGGCAGAAATAAAAGGAACAAAAAGAATGTGCGGGTGCCCAAGACAAACCTTGACTCAGTCATAATCTTGCCTAGGCTCAATTCTAAAGGAAGATTTTTCAACCAGCATAAGGGGAAGGAGATGAAGGTCTTCAGAGTACATATTTCTCTTGCCAAAAGATTGGTCATGTGTTTTTTATAACCATAAAAAAAAAAAAATTCCACAGCAAACTTAAATGTCAAACAATAGGGGATGGTTAGGAAATTATGGTATAGCAACTCAATGGAATATGACGCATAATCATAGTTTTGAAAACTATGTAGCAACATGAAAAAAATGTCTGTGGTATAATTTTAAGTGAAGGAAGCAGAATTTTTAAATGTGTCTATGTTCTGATTGAAACTGTTTAAAAATTACGTTCATCTCTGGACAAATGAAAAAATCAGTTATTCCCTAGGGTTGTGAAAACCAATGTGACTTACTCATCTCGCCCCATTTCTGGAGTTCTAAAATGCTATTACAATAGTTTTTAAGGTATGAGAATGTCCATCAATACAGTTAAAGAATCGCCCTAGGCCGCTCCTCCCAGGAACACTCGCCAGACATCAAACATGTCATGCTGGTAACAGGAAATTCATGACAAAGAACAATGAGTATCCCGATAATCAATTCACTCAGGGTTAATTAACAAGTGACTCTGTGTAAGGGACTATATGTTAGGTTCTGTGAGGGAAATCAAAACT
>NW_006792921.1:4046813-4049510 GCF_000442215.2 Lipotes vexillifer | reverse complement strand
AAAAAGGCAATCCCTGCTGTGATGGAGCCGACGATCCAGGAGAAGGAATTTATGACAAACCCCAAAATAACCACAATATGACTTTTTTTAGTCCCAAGAAAAATATTAACAAAGCACTAAGGAATTAAATAATTTTGCATTCAGTTTTTGGTTTGAGAGATCTGGAGTTGAGTGTTTCCACAAGTGAGGGGTTAGGGGACAAGAACAGGTGTTCCAGGGAAGATGAGAGTCTGAACATGGCAGAGAGGCACTCAACACAAATAAGAGTTAATTATGGGTCTGGCTTGAATATGGCGTATACCCACCAGGATGGTGGCTGGCGTTAGCCTAGAGGTCTTAAAACAAATGCTTGTAAAGGCTCTTGAGCAGGGAAATGAGAAGTTCAGAGCCATAAGTAGAAAAATTCATTTAGTAGTCAGAATGGAAAGAGTCTGAGCTCAGGGACCAAACAAAATGGTTCCAAACTCCAACTCCTCCATTTACTGGTTTTGTCACATTATCCGGTTTGTCAGTTAACCTCTGGGCCCCGCTTTCCTTATCTATAAAAAGGATAACTCCAGCTCCTAGGTAGGTTTGTTAGGAAGGATGACATGGTAGGTCAAAAGAGTAGGTTCAGTAAAGACTCAATAAATCATTCTGTTCCCCTTAATTCTCAGTTCAGAGAAGGAACTGGTGGAGAAGAAAGACAGGGCAGAAGGGTAAAGATGACAGGACACGGTTCATGTGGGACCTAGAAGAATGGGCAGTGACATGTTCATGATGGCCAAGGGGAAAGGCAAAGCCAGCAACTGTCATGAAGGTTCAAGCTGGGAGGTCAGGGGATGATTTTGGCCCCCACTGAAATATGTATGTCAGAAGGAGAAATGGTATGAGGATTAGATCATGTTTGAACAGTTTGAAAATTAAGGAACAGCAGCAGCCCATCTAGGAAAAAATGGCCAAGGTGAAGCTAGAAGTCAGGATTCATGGCCCGGGAGAGAGGCATGGGCTGGAGACACATGGAACACACTGTAAGATTTTTAGTAGTTGACTGTTCCTATTACCAAGGTCTGTAATGCTCTAACCTACCTTTGTCCACAGCTTATCTTTATATATCCCAAATATGTAAAGAAATTGTTGGATCAAAATACCGTAGTTGGCATATAGTCTAACTAACTTTAGCATCCTGTATTTTTCTCCATGATGTGTTATCTCTTTTTAACAGCTTATAGAGATATATAATTCACATATCATACAACTCACCCACTTAAAGTTTACAATTCAATGGCCTTAGAATATTCACAGGTTTGTGCAACCATCACCACAATCAATTTTAGAACATTTTCATCATCTCAAGAAGAAAACAGGGCTTCCGTGGTGGCACAGTGGTTAAGAATCCACCTGCCAATGCAGGGGACACGGGTTCGAGCCCTGGTCCGGGAAGATCCCACATGCCACAGAGCAACTAAGCCCATGCGCCACAACTACTGAGCCTGCACTCTAGAACCTGTGAGCCATAACTACTGAGCCCACAAGCCACAACTACTGAGCCCACACACCACAACTACTGAAGCCCACACGCCTAGAGCCCATGTTCCACAACGAGAAGCCACCACAATGAGAAGCCCACGCACCTCAACGAAGAGTAGCCCCCGTTGGCTGCAACTAGAGAAAGCCCGCCCGCAGCAACGAAGACCCAACGCAGCCAAAAATAAATAAACAAAATAAATAAATGTATAAAAAAGAAAAAGAAAAAAACCCACTTCCCTCAGTAGTCACCCCCGAGACCCCAGCCCCACCTTCAGCCCTGGGCAACCACTAATCTACCTTCTGTCTCCATAAATTTGGGTATTCTGGACCTTTCATATAAATGAGTCATACAATATGGAGTCCTTTGGGTCTGGCTTCTGTTTCTCAGCACAATGTTTTCAAGATTCATGCATGTTGTAGTACATAGCATTACTTCATTTCTTTTTATGACCAAATAATTTTCCAACATATAGATATACCACATTTTGTTTATCTACTCATCAGTTGATGGACTTTGGGTTATTTCCATGTTTTGGCTATTATGAATAACCCTGCTCTGAACATTTATGTACAAGTTTTTGTGTGGACATATGTTTTCATTTCTCTTGGGTGTATACCAAGGAGTGGAATTGGTAGATCATAAGGTTTATGTTTAATTTTTTGAGGAATTGCCAGACTGTTTTTCAAAGTGACTGTACCACCTGACAATCCCACCAGCAACGTATGAGGGCTCCCAGTTCTCCACATCCTCATCAATACTTGCTATTGTCTGTCATTTTTAATATAGTCATCCTAGTGGGTGTGAAGTGGTAATCTCACTGTGGGTTTTTTTTTTTTTGCGGTACGCGGGCCTGTCACTGTTGTGGCCTCTCCCATTGCGGAGCACAGGCTCCGGACGCGCAGGCTCAGTGGCCATGGCTCAAAGGCCCAGCCGCTCCGCGGCATGTGGGATCTTCCCAGACCGGGGCACGAACCCGCGTCCCCGGGATCGGCAGGCAGACTCTCAACCACTGTGCCACCAGGGAAGCCCTCACTGGGGTTTTGGTTTGATAGCTAGTGATGTTGAACATCTTTTCATGTGCTTCCTGGCCACTTGTATATCTTCTTTGTAGAACTGTCTATTCAGATCCCTTTGCCCATTTTTAAATTGGTTATTTGTCTTTTTAGGATGATATTTTTTTTTTTTTT
>NW_006792921.1:4006274-4046803 GCF_000442215.2 Lipotes vexillifer | reverse complement strand
GGACGCGCAGGCCCAGCAGCCATGGCTCACGGGCCCAGCCGCTCCGCGGCACGTGGGATCCTCCCAGACCGGGGCACGAACCCGCGTCCCCTGCATCGGCAGGCGGACTCTCAACCACTGCGCCACCAGGGAAGCCCCTAGGATGATATGTTTTTAAAACACGAAATTTTGTCTCCTGTGCTTTGTGTAAAACAGAGATAGCGCACAGGCATAAATTGCCCATCAACAATTAGAAAAGCAGAATTACTTCTCTTCCTGCATTGAAACACCTATGTTCAACTTGATGTGTCTGTTGCTTATGGGAACTGGTGGCTTTTGTCCTTGTCAGTAAATATTAACACATCAAAACAACGGTTGTTAAGCCTGGCAGGGTGACAAACTACAGTTGTATTTCATTCTTTGTTCTCAAGGTTAAAAGTTGGTGCTGCCCTTTTGGCATTGCTATTTCACAAACTCTGAAGACAAATTCAAGGCCAAACCAAGGACAATGGCCACATCAGCAAATTCATTCATCAGTGTAATATATATACATCTATTTTAAAGTATGGACTTGTTTTGTTGGCTTTGTCCATTTCTGGTAATGTATTGACCCCCATCTCTGAAGACTTGTTCTAAGTTTTTCTGGGGGTCCACCAGAAGTCTATTTTAAACATGTGCGAAAAAAATGTCTGGTTATAATTCTCACAACTCCCAATCTGCCAGCTCCCTTAGGGTCCCAGTACTACTTGCCCTGGGTGCTACCTTCTTGATGGGCATACTTACTCTTACAGGCTGAATTGTGTCCCCCAAATCTCCAGTACCCTAGAATGTGACTTTAATAGGAGATAAAGTCTTTACAGAGGTAGTCAAAGTAAAGTGAGGTCTTCAGGGTGGGCCCTACTCTAATATGATAGGCATCTTCATAAAAAGGGGAAATTTGGACACGAAGACAGCCATCTACAAGCCGAAGAGAGAGACTTGGAACAATTTTCCCACACAGCCCTCCGAAGGAACCAATCCTGCTGACATCTTGATTTTGGACTTCTAGCCTCCTGAACTGTGAGAGAATAAATTTCTATCGTTTAAGCCACCCAGTTTACGGTACTTTGTTACAGCAGGCCTAGCAACCTAATATACCTGGCCATGCACTGGACCCCCCGCTGAGTGCCAGAGCTGTGGCTGTCTTGAGGGGTGAGGCCCCTCTCTCTGACACAAAACGCCAAAGCTGCACTGCCTTGCAACCCAACACCTGCACTACAGCTTTTAGTTATAGTGGCTCTTTGAGTTTTTGTTCACAGTTATTTTTTGTTCTCTTCCAAGGACTCTGACACAAGCCCATGGGGCACTGGGCCAGAAACCCTCCCCTCCTCTACCACCACAAAGGACAATCCAGACTTCATTACTGGGTCAGGCTTCTCCTGCCTGGCTCCCTCTTCCCTTAGAATGAATAAACCCCTCTCCCTTCCCTTATCGAATAGTTAATCAATTCTCCAGTCATATTGATCCTATTTCTTAAATGGCTTTTGAATCTGGCACCATCCCAGCCCAAGCCACTATCACCTCTTGTCTGGACAACCACACTAGCACCCTCACTGGGCTTTCTGCCTCCAGACCTGCATCCCCTCACCCTCCCACAACATTCTGTTGCAAGGACCTATTTAGTGTCTCTCCTACCAGTAAGATCTGGGAGGAGAGGGACCGTGTTGGGTTTTGATTATGTATCCCTAGTACCTGGCACATAACAGATGCTCAGTAAATAGCTGATAAAGGCAGGAAGGAAGGAAAGGGGGGAAGGGGAAGAGAGGTGTGGGTTTATATTCCCTTACAGAAACCAAAGGCTCTGTTTTTTCATTGCTCTTAATTGAACATATCCTTGCACTGAGAAAGGCAATCAAGTCAATACAAAGAGATATTTAAATAATGCCAAATGGTGTGTGATTTTCAAACTAAATGATACAGCTTTCTATATACAGGATGCATCCAGATCTGAGTCAGTCTCCAGAAAAGAGACAATCTGAGCCGTGTACCTAATTATTGTCCTCCCTGGATTTTCCAATATGTCAGAATCACATCACACATCTGTCACCTCTCTGCATTGGCCTGAAGTACAAAAGTCCTCGTTAGATTTTTGTTCCTCCCATTAAGACACTAAAGCTGCTATACCTAACTCTGAACAAGTGGTCTATGCCTTCTATTTCTCTATCCTGGGAATGGGTACAAGCAAACTTAATCCCTCCATTTTGTTTAAATCATGGTAAAATACACATAGCAAAATTTACTGTGTTAACAATTTTCAAGTACACAGTTCAGTAGTGTTCAGTGTATTCACACTGTTGGGCAACCAATCTCCAGAACCCTCTATTTTTTAAACAAACATTAAATAACAAGAACTATGTAAAGGAATATAAGAGTTCCTAAATATACCTCCTAAAATATCTGCTAAATGTTAAGTAAAGATTAAGCATCCATTTACAGCCTTCCTTTTAAAGATACTACAGGTTTTTTTTGCTTCAGGAATTTAAAAAAAAAAAAAAAGCATATTTCCTGGAAAGGGTAAAAATGAATCTTGAGTTAAAGGGTTAACCTGCCTGTCTTAAGAATGTCCCTCCCAAAAGGGCACATCAAGCAATTATGTGTAATTTTTTTCTTCCCTGATTTTCCTGAGTGCTTCTGAGGCACATGAAAGAAATACCTGTGCTTCTAGGCCAGAACTACCTCCATCCAATGGGAAGAGATCACTGTTTTGTTTTGTTTTTTAATGTTTTGAATGGTTTGAAGATTAGCATGTGTATTGAGCAAAAAGTACAATTTCAAATTACACGCCGCTTCATGGTGCCAAAACACTGCGCACCATCATCTTTGATGACATCCACCAACACAGCACTAGAATGGTGGTTGTTAGTCATCTGGCTTCACAAAGCTGGAAGATGAAATTGTAAACAATGTGAGCTTAGACAGGCCTTATTAGAAAAGAAGAGTGTCTTAAAAGATGGCTTCAATTTTTTTAATCTAGCAATGTCTTTTAATCACCAATATGTGTATCTAAATCAATTGCTCAAAAGGAGGAACAATTTATCCATGGGCATCCTAAAAAAGATGATAATCACATTTACAAGTATATATGCCAGTAACATCCTGGTCTTCACTGGCTAAGGTTTTTGTTTATATACAAGTTTAACCACCGTAACCATATATATGTGTGGACATTAAAATTACTTTAACGTTAGTACAATGCTTAGAAAGGGACCCAAAGTGGCCCCTCCCTGGCACTGGTCACAGATCACACTATTAATCCCAGCTTGTATCTCATCCACTGAAAATACAGAGGTGTAGACAGAGACTGCAAATGACTAAGTCCAACCCTAGTCATTATTAGGAGAAAACAAAAACCAAATACTCCAAAGCACATGGCTCCAGGTCAAGTATGAAGACAGGACACTGGTAAAACAAGAGTTAAAATGTTTTATTAAAGACAATTCAAGAGCCAGGGCTAAAGTCTGTTTTGCTCAATAAATGAATACCTAAAACGCTTTCAATACCCAAAAGAGTTTAACAGTTTACATCTTTAATCTCATAGTCTCTCCACAAAGTCCTCTAACAGTCAATCACAAACTAGCCTGAAGAAAGTTTCCCTAGATACCACCAAAAACACAGGTTTGTAACAGATGTCTCCAGCAACTTTTAGAACAGATCCCATGTTAAGAGGTTGATATACCCATATGTATTTGTTAATGTATTTGTTAATCAGTCCAGGTCTGTACATGTACAATGAAGCTGGGAAGTAAGAGTTAGCTGAGAAATCATTGATGTAAAAACAATGCATGGAAAAGTATCAGAAAGAACATTATTTATAAATTCAAAGACAAATGCAATAGTATACACAATTGGGAACTCCCCACCTGGAAGCCATCCAGAGCAGTGCTTATATTTAGGCACTAATAAACACGAGCTTTATTAGGCACTAATAAAGTCCAAACACGAGCTTTATTAGGCACTAATAAACACGAGCTTTTAGCTCACACTGACCACCCTTCTAATTAACGAACACAGTGTCAGTCTCTCAGTTTCTCCATCTATAAAATGGGAATTAAAGCTGTATGGGGCTTCCCTGGTGGCGCAGTGGTTGAGAGTCCGCCTGCCGATGCAGGGGACACAGGTTCGTGCCCCGGTCTGGGAAGATCCCACATGCCGTGGAGCGGCTGGGCCCGTGAGCCATGGCCGCTGAGCCTGCACGTCCGGGGCCTGTGCTCCGCAAAGGGAGAGGCCACAACAGTGAGAGGCCCGCGTACAGAAAAAAACAAAAAAAAACCCTGTGTGTTGGGCTTCCCTGGTGGTGCAGTGGTTGAGAATCTGCCTGCCAATGCAGGGGACATGGTTCGAGCCCTGATCCGGGAAGATCCCACATGCCCGCGGAACAACCAGGCCCATGAGCCACAACTACTGAGCCTGCGCGTCTGGAGTCTGTGCTCCGCAACAAGTCAGGACGCGACAATGTGAGGCCCGCGCACGGCGATGAAGAGTGGCCCCCCGCTTGCCGCAACTAGAGAAAGCCCTCGCACAGAAACGAAGACCCAACCCAGCCAAAAATAAATTAATTAATTAATTAATTGAATTTTAAAAAAACACTTATTAAAAAAAAAAAGCTGTGTGTTAATGAATGGAGGTTAAAATTCTCCCGATGAATGGCATTACAGAAAACACAAATATTACTACCACAAAACGTAGAGGAACGTGTAGCTTTGTACCTAAAACAGGTTTAAAGTCACGTTTAAAAAGCACATGGTTAGAGAGACATGTACTTGGAACCAGACTGCTATGCAGGGGATAAGGAGAGAGGTTCAGGGTGAAATGACTCACGAATGTGGGAATGCAGAGGCTCTCGGCAGCATGAAGTCACAAGGGACCGTCCCTGAGGTCTCTCCTCTCCTCCACAAACAATGCTGTTTGTTGACTTCAAAAGAAGATGGGTGAGGAGTTTGGAAATTATTATTTTTTATTTTGCGGTTCTTCGCGTCATTTACTGAATGCGCAAGCTGGTATATCGTTCAAAAACTTATTGAAGGAAAACATTCTGGTGTGTACTGAGAAATATTGATTCTCTAGTATTTAAAGGATGATAAATAGAAGGAACACTTTAAGTCTGGGGGGGTTACAACTAACATCTTGACATGAGCAGACAGCAAGTTTGGTCTGACACGAAGCTTTTAAAAAGCTTAGAGGGAAGAAACACAAGGGGATCCAGATGTCTCAAACAGAGTAAAAGCATCCCTCCAAAACCAGCTAAAGGCAAGTAGTATCTGGGGCAAAGAAGTAAGCTAGCTGGTGATCTTGACCTTTTCCAAAACGGAGGGTTTCTAAGAGTCTGCATGCAAACCAAACCCTAAATTAAGATTTCTCAGGAAGCAAACAATCCATATCTGAAACTTACACAAAACCGAGCTCATCTGTGGTACAAAGAACTATCTTCTAAAATATTTAATTTTCACGTTTTAATTTGTATTAATTACATTTTCTTAAACATGTTTTGTGGAGTGCAGCACACTAATAATAACCGCTTGCTGCCCTTTGAACTCTGAATGCTTTACTGCAATCCCTTTCCTTAAATAGAATCATGGAATATTAGAGCAGAAGATTCCTTAGTGATCAGTTAGAATCGCAATTCTCAACCCTGGCTAAACTTTAGAAGCATTTCTGGAGCTTTTAAAAAATACAGAGGCCCAGGCCCCCACCCCAAACCAAGAAAGTCAAAATGGACAGGACAGGGAAGGTATTAGTATTTTTTTTTATAAACTCCACAGGTGGTTCTATTGGGCTGCCTGGATTAGAACCATTGATACAGCCTATAGATTTACATTGCCTGACACCATAGTCACTGGTACATGTGGCTATTGAGCACTTGAAGCTTGACTAGTCTGAATTGAAATGTGGGGTAATTATAAACACACACCAGACTTCAAAGACTTAGTACCCCCCTGCTCCAAATCATAAAGTATCTCATCAACATTTTTATATTGATTATATGTTGAAATGATAATATTTCAGATATATTAGGTTAAATAAAATTATTAAAATTAACATCACCTGTTTGATTTTTTAAGCAATTTTTAATGTGGCTACTGGAACATTTAAAATTACATATGCAGCTTGCATTTGTGGCTCCCACTGTTGGAGAGTGATGGTCAAGACCAACACTCCTTTATCACAAATGAAGAAACTGAGGCATAATGAGTTCGAGGCAGCACTTTGGGGATACCCTCTTCTGGCCACTCAGGCTTTTCCTGTTGCCTTAAACCACACTGTTGCAGAGCTAGGAATTGCAGAGCCTGGCATGCCACCAATCGGATTTCAAACCTTTCTTTCTTTTGTCTTGCTAATTGTTTCTTCTAAGGTTTGATATTGAAATCTATTTTGCTTATGGAAAAATATCCCCTCTCTGCTGTGCACACACTTGCGATTTGTTATTGCAGGGTTACTCATGAAAGCACAGTAACTAGAATGGATGTTAAAAAATAAATCTAGGGCTTCCCTAGTGGTGCAGTGGTTGAGAGTCCACCTGCCGATGCAGGGGACACGGGTTCGTGCCCCGGTCCTGGAAGCTCCCACATGCCGCGGAGCGGCTGGGCCCGTGAGCCATGGCCGCTGAGCCTGTGTGTCTGGAGCCTGTGCTCCTCAATGGGAGAGGTCACAACAGAGAGAGGCCTGCGTACCGCAAAAATTTTAAAAATAAAAAAATTAAAATAAAAAAATAAATCTAGAAAAACATTAGCATAAGGAAAATACAGAGAATAAGTGAAGAGGACTATTAAGGTTTTTAAGATGTAGATGGTCAAGTTCTAGCCTGTGAATATTTTATCCTGCTGCAGTTTAATAAATCACCATGGAGACCCTCAACATTCTGAGGGTCATCTTCAGCACAGCATCAGCCCCTGCTCAAAATTTAGAAGTCTGAGCCTATAATATTTCTTTCCTTCCAGAGGCAATGTTTTTCTGGACAATACCGTCATTGCAGTGAGGCAAATCAGCTCTTCATAATGGCACACCTCATCATACCTAGGTACCCTGCTAGAAGTGGTCTTTATCCTCAAAGCCTTCTACCTCTGGTGCATGGATTAGTACCTGGTCATTCAGAAGCCAAACAGCATTATAGTTGACTTAAAGAAGAAAATCTTGTTTTGACAAAGTAAAATGGTCCCACCAGATGTGGCAAACGGAGATAAAATGTATTTCTTCTAATAATCAGCTAATTCAAACAAAAACAAAGATGTTTTTTGTTTCGTGTGGTTTTCCCCCCTTGGGAAGCCAGCAGAGAGAGAACTGCATAAAACTGGCTGAAATGTGTTATATTTGAGAAATCATGCAACACAGGGGCTCCTCAGTGTAATCAAAGAATAAAAGAGACCTAAATTCTGATATTAAAGTGTTCATGCAAAGAGCTGGAAAGGAAAACTGTGGGTCAGGCCAAACAACACATACAGTAGATGCATTCAAGATTTCTGTTGAGATATTCTTGTGCTCCATCCTAAATACAGCAAAACCTAAACATCATCTTAAATCAAATGTTTGGTGCTCTGGAGCCCCCTATGTTGCATGCATGAATTCTATTAGTCATGATTAGTCAAGTTTTGCCAGTCAAACCTCGAACAGCATACTTCCAGACTCAACTCATTCCTTATTCACCTCTAAACACTCTCATATACACCAGCCTGGAAAGATAATATATTACAGACGGATCCTAGGCAAAAGCGCATCTGCCAGAGTGAAAACAGCACTTGTTACTCTATTCAACAAAAAGAAAGATTATTTATTTTAACTTTAAGAATTTTTTGGATCCCTTCCTCAGAGATGAAAAAGAAAAGACAGGAAGTAAAGGAAGTTACTGCCTTATTCTGAGACAGTCCTATAGACCATTTTTTGTTTTGCCTGGCTTTTAGTCTCAAATGAAATCTGAATGGTGTAGTTTTACAGGGCATATCTAATCATATTGGTAAAGAAGAAAAGCGGCCTTCAACTAAGGAGGCCAATATTAGAAAAATCAACATTGCAGATATATAAAAATAACCAGAATAGAAACTATAGTTTGGGCTTCCCTGGTGGCACAGTGGTTAAGAATCCGCCTGCCAATGAAGGCGACACGGGTTCAAGCCCTGGTCCGGGAAGATCCCACATGCCGCGGAGCAGCTAAGCCCGTGCGCCACAGCTACTGGGCCTGCGCTCTAGAGCTCAGTGCCACAACTACTGAAGCCCTCGCGCCAAATCCCGTCCTCTGCAACAAGAGAAGCCACGGCAATGAGAAGCCCACGCACCGCAACGAAGAGTAGCCCCTGCTCGCCGCAACTAGAGAAAGCCTGCGCGCAACAACAAAGACCCAACGCAGCCAAAAATAAGTAAATAAAAATAAATTTATTAAAAAAAGAAAAAAGAAACTATAGTTTATATGGTCAGGGCATTCATTCAAAAGATCTGATAAAAATTTGTCATTGCAAGGTTAGTGATCAAAAGGCTTGAAAAGAGCAAAGCATCCAAAGCCATGGTTATGCTTCCTTCAGGACAAGGGCATTTACGGCCTGACACATGGAAAGACCACCCAACCTGGAGGCAGGGACCCAGCTTCTAGGCTCCGTTTGGCACTCTCCAGCTCTCGGCCTTAGATGAGCCAGGAGAGCCACCAGGCCCAAGGTTCTCGTCTGCAAAGTGACAAGGTTGGTCTATCAATAAGAAGACTCACTCCAGTGCCAGCTCTGCTTAATGCTATCACACAAGCCTACTTCACATCAGAACCTCTAAGCCAAGAGGAACTCTTACTAAGATTAGTTCAAGCCAAATGCCAACCTGGTAGTTTTCAATCCTTGTTAATCTTAGGGTACAGATTACAAATATGAACCTTGAGGAAGTAGAAGGAAGCAGCTAAAATATGTACTTTTAAAGTGTTAAGTTGATTCTGATCTATTTCTCGGAAAAGATAAATGGGCAACAGAGTGAGCTTAGAGGAAAGAAATATGGAAATGTCACTGTAACATCTTATACTTTCAGGAATTTACCCTAAACTTTTAAGGTTTTATTTTGAAGGTACCAGCGTCTCAGTAAGAGCTTGAAAAAAATTTTACTTTTGTTTCTGCAGCAGTACTACCAGGATTACCTGGACACTTGTAAAAGCCTTCTCTCTCTCTTCTCTTTTCTTACATTATATCCATGATCTGTGATTTCCAACAATGAAATACTAATGGATCCTCAAAAAGCACTAATTGCCCATTTTTTTCCCTAATTACAAAATGTAAGAACTCTTTAGTGAAAACATTAAACATGATGTCATTTTTAAAGTGTCAGAGTTTCTATTTAAAGCAATGCCATAAAGTAGCTTATTTAGTTTACAAATAGCAACACAAAAAGGTTCTTTAAGTCTGTTTAGCATATCTAAAAAGTGCTTCTTTCTCACATTTAAATATTTGGAGCCGGTTTCCCCCCCCCAACCCAGTTTATTACTTTATCTCAACTGTATAATTTTCTAAAATAGGATTCAGAGAAAGAGTCCTAGATTTAAATTTTTAAACACTAATTTATAAAAGCATTGGTTGATTCCCATAATACAGCTGGTGGTCAAACTGGACAAGATAATGAATTGACTGAGATCATTGTTCCATCTTCATCCAAGAAAGCTGCCTCTAAAAAAAGATCTTAAATTGCTGTAGAAATCCAATTTGGAAGAAGCAAAAGAGGCATATAGATGGGAAACACCAGCCATGATCACATTAATTTTGTGGCTAACAGCACTGCTTTGAAGTGAGGGAGAAGGAAAAAAAGATGACTAAAATAATAAGTCCACTCAAATCACCAACTTTAACAACATAACCAGAAGAAAACCAACTACAAAATGTGACACAAAATTCACATCTTGGTGATCCAGTGAACATCACACCCCCGCCCCCACAAAATAATTTTCAGCTTAATCAGAAGCAAAGAAATGCTAAGGAAACACTATAGGATTGTGGTGCATCATTGCTAAACAGCAAATTATAGTAAGAAATCAGGAGAGCAGGAACCTGACATTAGTATGAACAGCCACGGAAAGTCTACAACTGATTGGTTTTGAATCCACAGGTGTGAGAAATAATAACGACAAATAATCGTAACAAAAATCTTCAACTTACTGTAATTGAAAAGCTATACAGGGAAAATCTCTCTAACAAACTACTATTCACTTAGCCCCTTATTCAAACAAAAGCTTCGACATCACAAAGATATAAAAATAAAGGCACTGTTTCCACTTTTTTGTGGGAATGTTCTAATTAGCTCTCTGCTCATATATAAACTATATAAGGTCACAACTGACTTCTGATTGACAAGCAGTTTATGGATATCAGCAATTTACATTCAAAACCAGTTGGCTGGAAGATATCAACTGAGTAAACAAGTTTAGTCTGAGTAAAGTTGAAAAATAAAAATCTCAGGAAAGCTTGTGGAAAAGAGAATTCTTACCTGGCATATTATTTCACATGCTTTGTAGCTTCCCCACTGCACTTCCCATGCTCATGAACATTATTTTACCCAGGAAAGAATGGTCTTATTCACACACACACACACACACAAGCACACACAAAACCTTCCAACAAAATGCTATCAAGTCCCGGGAAACTACAAAAGCAACATTAAAAGTCAGGGTAAAGTAAGAATTCCATTTGTGAATCTCACCTATGAAACTACAAGATCGTTCTCCTGGAACCAACTACAAAGTTCCCTTTCTGCTTAATAAGTGTAATAAACATCACCTTACCATTATCTGTAGAATAAAATCAGCAACGTGTTGCTTCCTGCAGACACCAAATCAAATTTTTTCTTCCTTTCTTTCTAGTAACTTCTTTTTCCCCAGCAAGATTAGGAAGAAAATAAAGCTTTGAGTATTGCCTCAATAGTTCAGACCTCAAGACTGTGAAACTAGCTCTCAGTAAGAAAAAAAAAAAAAAGAACAGGTCTGGTATTTTACAATCACTTCTGCAGCCCAGAGGTACCTCCTGGACTCCCGTACCTCCTCTCCTTCGGGCTCTAAATTTCTTTTAGTAATGAGACTAATTTTTCCAGTAGCCTTGAACTCCCCAGATTTAACTGACATGGAAAATGTGACTAAAAACTTGTAGAACTGTCTAGCCTCCAACCTTACACAGAATCAACTTTGTTGTAAGTACTGAAGAACACCTCGCAAGCAGCTACTTGCTCCTTTAGACTCCTGCACGACACAGCACAGAACACCAAATAACACTGCGCCATCTAGTTAGCAAGCTGCACTCTCCATTCCAGAAGGGGGGACACCTTCAAACCCTGGGACTTAAGGACTTGTCAGAGTTCAGCTGCTCTAAAGGTCCAATTGTTTATTTAAATAAAAAAAATATCGCTACTGAGATAATCCACATCTAGTGGATATGGGAAAATTTAGGTTATAATGGCACTACAAACTTTTACATCTAACTTTGATTTACAAGATAAAAGCAAGTTTTAAATTAAAAGGGCTTTCTGTTAATAGAGCTTATTATTCTGAAGACGGGGAATGATTTTCTTCGAAAGTTGTCCCTGGGTGCATGCCTATTATCTTTGCTTTTCCCCTTCCACTAATGAGCATTTATCTAAAGAGCCTGTTAATCCTCTGATGTGTGCTTCTGGTCAGAGGTAACAGTTTGAATAAAACCACTAATCACTGATCACTAAATCACTGATCATTAATCACACTCTCCAGTGCTGGTGACCCGGGCCATTTTCCCCTTTAGGTCTATGTATGCATCACAAACAAGAAGTTTAACATTTTAGATGCACATGTATTGTGTGGAGGTTATACTATTTCATCTCTAGATGTGAATAAATAATAAATACTGCCACAAACTTGGGGAAGGATGTCAATTAGACCCCAGACAGGAGTTTCACAAATGCCTACTCTACAGCATGGCTTTCACGCTGAAGAAAGTAGATCTGATTATAACAAAACATGTGTTCTTCAAGAAATTCCCACATACTCAGAATATAAATTTTCCTTTATTTAGCTTTCACCAACTCCAAATCAGAGAGCACTCAAATCTTCTGCACCCACCACCCCCATCCAAAAGCCTGTTAGGAAATCTCTTGTTTGATTTCTGCTGCACACTGCAGCGCCCCCATCCCCGAGTTCTTTTTACTTTTATCCCTTAAACATGTCACACAGAGTATTTTTATTTCAACTGCCAGATACGTGGATTCTGACTCAATTCAATGACTTAGTTTTAACTTCCTCTTTAAATATAGAAACTTAAGGTTAAAACACACGCACCAATTTATCGTATGGTACTTTGGGTTCGACGACTCACATTCCCTCACTTTGGAAATGAAACGTTTAGTCTTGAGCCTCTGGCTAAATTTGGTTTAGTCAGCATCCTCAATCATCCCTCCTCGGATAACCGGTCTGAGGAAGGCGCTATGTAAAATTAAGTACTTTGCTTGCAGCGAGTGTGTTGCTTTCCTAAGTCACCACAGGGACACAGTATTATCATAATGTCTCTAAACATTTCCTGAGATGCCTTTTCTATCACAGTTGAGCATTTTTGCCCTGGAGAAGCGAGCTTGCTGGTGCCTTTCTTAAATAATAGAAAAGGGCAGATTGTGTGTGCGCTGAGCAGGCACCGCGCTCCCCTCAGCCACCAGAAGCTCTTATCCTCACTCCGGGGACTGTGATCTCCCCAGGGAAAGCAGTAAAAGGCGGAGGCAGGGCCAGAGTGATAACAGTGTGGGCGGGAGAAGGGATGGAGAAGGAGGGGTCCGGGTGGAGAGGGCAATAAAGATGCCCAGGGAACCGGCGATTGTACTAGTACGTTGGGGGCTGGGGGCGGAAAGCATTGTTGCTTTGTCAGCACTTCTAAGCCCCCAACCCTTGAGTATCTGAAGCTGTTAATCAAACACTTACTGGCCTGCGGAATGACGTAATGGACCTGTATTCAGCCTTTATTCCTTGACACATGTCAGAGAGGGAGGGAAAAATAAAAATCAAACACTCAGCGGACTCTGACAACGAAATCTACAAGCAGCCCACTTCAGTTCCTGGCCTTGAACAAGCCTCAAGTGGAGGCTGCACTCGTTCAGGGAAAGTTGGGGTGGACTAGATCAGAGGCTTAATCTACCAGATACCTCCCCACTACCTCCTCGAAATAAATCTATGGCAAAGGAAAAGCGGGATGCAGCCGCCGGAAGAAAACATCTCCTTGGTTCCTTTGTGCGTCTTGCCCCTCTAAGAACGTCTTGAAAAGTTTTAAGCGATTCCATGGAGAATCTGCTGGAGAGGAAGACTCTGCCGCCGGGTCCTGAGAACTGCCACCGCGCCGCCGCGGCAAAAGCGGGAGCTGTCATTTGGGGCAGCGGCGGGGAAGAGGTAATGATGCCAGCGAGAACCGGACAGAGGCAAGAGGCGGCTGGAGGAGTGAAGGCGAGGAGAGCCTCGCCACGCTCGAGCCTTCCGCGCCTGGAGTGAAAGCCAAGTGCCCTCCAAGGACGATGTCCCCTCCCCCGGCGCGCGCGCCCACCACCTGCGGTGGGCAGCTCTGCGGAAGAGGTGGCAGCAGCAGGCTTGGCACCCGGGGTGGGGGGGAGCTAGCCCCCCGTGCGCCCGCCCGCCCGTCAGGCCCCTAGGTGACCCGGCGTCCTCGCCGCGCCCGCTGGAAGTTTGCAAACTTTCTCCGGGGGTTCCGCCGCATCACCGGGAAGTTGGGGACGCGGGGGGAGGTTCCTGGCTCGCCGTCTCCGCTGCCGCCGCCGCTGCCGCCGCTTGACCGCACTTCTGGAGGGTTCCGCACCTTGCCAGGTCTCTGGAGGCAAACACACACCCCCGATTCATAACTGTTCCCCGTGTCAGGGAAACGCACGCGCGCTCCCACACACGCACGCACGCCGGGGCGGACACGGCGCTCGTTCCACGTTAGCATCCCTCCAGTCGCACGGCGCGGCGGCCACCAAGACGCGCTCCGGGACGGACACGGCGTGGGGTCTCTGGGATAGCCTCAGGACACAGCCGATTCCACAGTCCACCAGCATTTGAGGCCGGACTTCCCTCTGGTCCGCCAAAGTGTTTACAAACACAGATCACCCTCCAAAAAAAATGCATTGCATCTTCCCTACTCCTTGCCCTGCGACCTGCCCACTGGACCAAGTAACCTCGCGGCTGCTGCCGAGAACCAACCCCTGCAAACAAGTACGCTCCCGAGATGGCTCCCGCGGCAAGTGCAACAAAAGTGTCTAAATGCAAAATCCCCAGATGTGGCCGAGCCGTATTTTTAGGAACTTACCAAACAAGTGTGGAGAAGGCAAGAGCGGAGCCCGGGTGAAGGGACCACGTTGGACTGAGCAAAGATTACAATACATTCTATTTAGAGTGCATTACATCACCCCCCCGGTGACGTCACGTGGGATTCCTGAACTTCTAAATCATTGCGGTCCGTGGGGGAGGGAGGGAGGGGCGGGGCCGGGGCGCCCGCCCCCGCCCCAAGAGCGGACCCTGGTGCACCCGCGGGGGAGCGGCGGCGGCAGAGGCGACCGCGCAAGCAACAGCTTGCAGAGCCCAGCGCCGTGTGACACGGCTCCCTGACATTAGTGGTGTGAGTCAGCTTGGAAACAATCCTCATGGTTTCAGACAGGACCACGGAGGAGAGGCAGGGACACGGGCTGTCCCGTGACGAGGGCCTGGTAGCGTTTGAAAGGTGTGGGGATGGGGAGAGGTGGGGAGGGGGTGCTGAAGAATGCCGGAAGAGACTTTCTCCAAACAGAAATGCAGGACGCTCCCCCTTCCCCCACCAGCAGATGTCCAGCTCCTTTTTGCCTGCGACATTCGTGACCTCATTACAGTGTTCCCTGCATCCTGGCTTCTCAGAGCACTCATTCGACACCCCTTTTCACCGCCCGCCCCGCACCCGCCCCTCTCCACCTCACGGGGGGGGGGGGGGGAGGTGAATCACAGCTAGAGCCAAGTGATGAGACTGATTTAGACTCAGCGTCAGAGCCGGAAGGGCCCTTGGCGATCACTTCCAGAGCCTCGTCTGTAACTCGCCCAAGCTCACAGGCTGGCAAGTGGCAGAGCCAGAGCCAGAATGCAGAATCCGGGCCCCTGGTCTGCAGTATCTCCCCGACAATTCCGTGAGAGAAGGAGTCTGGCGCTTTCATCATCAGCCAAGTCACCATCACCATCCTCAGCTTAACTTCCATTCAGATGTTCTCTCTGTGAGTCGGACTCAAAGGGAAGGCACAGGCTAAATTCCAGCATATCCCAGACGACCACTGTCATCCTCGCGGCAGCTCACACTTTACAAAGCACTCGCACCCACGTGGAACTAACTCCCTTGATCCTCACAACAGCCCAGCACAAGGAGGAGAAATAGGGCAGGTGTTAACAATTATCCCCATTTTACAGATGAGCTAAGGCAAACCCCAGGTTAAGAGGCTGGCCTGAAGCCACTTGATCAAGTGGTGGCACCGGCACCACCCCAACCCCTGTTTTCAAACCTCAAATCCCAACTGGGCTCTTTGCTAGAACCAGGGCTGAGCTTTACCTTCTCATGGGTTAGAACCTTTGCTAAGGATATCGGGGCTTTGCTTAGGAACAGTTTAGCTCCCATTAACAAACAATAATCATTCCTGACATTTATGTAACACCTGACATTTATATAGTACCTCTTATCCCAATGCATCCCAACCATGACCGTGCAGTTTGCCAGAGAATCATGACTGGACTGGCTAGAAATTGTAATGCTTTGCCTGGATTGTCACATACTTCTGAGCTGGTTTTGACATACTAAATGGAAGAGCTTTGTGTTTCCTTCCTAAGTGTTTAAACAACTCTCTTCCCTTTAGTGTTTCTTGATACCACAGGGACTGCCGACTGTTCATTTCTCACAGCCTTATTCAGAACTCATCACTGAGTTTGCTATTTGCTGTCTTCCACATGTGGCCCTGAAGGAATTGCAGAAGAAGGGCTCCAGTCCTAACTTGAATCTTAACCAATAAAATGTTAAATATGACAGCTCAATTACTTGGGTTGAAGGAAGGAAGCAACAGCCTCCTTGCCCACATTCCCACTCAATTATCAGGACATCCTTTTCCAGTAAAGCAGGAATCTACCTCCTTTTCCCTCAAAGAAAAAGTGTGAGCCAGACCAGGAGCAAGCTTGAGGCAGAAAAGGAATGCAGCTCGATATAGCAGTGCTAAGTCTGAGAGCTTGTCTTTTTTCCCAGCTAATAGGAGTGGACCAAAGGAACAGAATGGAGAATTGAATAAGCAAAGCTGAGGTGATAATCAAAATATTTAAAAACCTGTAAGTAATTCATCACCATATAAATTTAAAACATTTAATTCCCAGTATTCTCTAAACAGAAGCACATATATATGAGTTTTAATGCAAGCAGTTCACCAGTTTCTAATACTATCCAAATCAGTTGTTGGTCTTTAAAAACTGTTGCTGATCATTTGTGTGACATGCTGTCACCAGGTAAACAATGCCCCTGTCCGAGCCATGGCTGACAAAGGAACACACATGGAACTTTTCCAGTGGTCTCCTCAATAACTCGATAATCATTAGGTTACTTGGAGTCTCAATGAGCAGATAATTTCTCCACATCAGCAATATTGTTCATGGTGCTGACTCATCTGTCAGCTTCTGCAGAACTGACAGCAATTTCATTCACAATGTTTCCAAGCCATTGTATTACAGTTTTCTATATATTCCAGATCTCTGTTACCAACTAAGTCCCCCCCACACACACACACACACAATTTTTTTGAATGTAAACTGAAGAAGAGAGGTGGTGTTTGTAAGTATGGACTCCAATGTCAGGCTGGCAGAGTTCAAATCATGGCTCTGCTACTTCAGTTTTAAATAACCTCTCAGTCTTAGTTTCCTCATCTTTGTAATGGGACTGGTGGTGATAATTATACTAATTCAAAGGAGTTAAGAATTGCGCTTGCCACAGGACAAATACTACATAAGCACTTGCCCTCATTTTTATCGATGAAAATAATGTGGCTAATGCCATGACAGGAGGATATTCAGTGATTTTAGCAAACTTGACCAAACAGATGAAAAGACAACCTGTTTCCCTAGACTTCTCCTAGCCCCACACGAATCCCTGCATGCATCATCTGTACCAAGCAGGCTCTTGCCTGTCAAACCATGCCAACAGAGCCCTCGTATTTGTGGACTTGAATTTTTGCATGCCTCGTGCTCACCCCATCTCTTTCAGGATCTGTCACAGCCAAAGTCCCATGGAGGCTGCAGTTTCCAGAAGCAGGGGTACCTCAGCTGGTGGCAGCCATAACCTGGGGCATTTGCCTGCTGGGATGCCAGCACCACCTCCAAGAATGCCACCTCACCCACTGGGATTCCACCCATTATGGCCTGGGGGATATGTGGAGACAGAGATCCTTACACTAGAGTCAAGGTAAACTAGCTGGGGTACCACCATCCAGGGTCCTCCCCACCCCCACCCTACCTACCTCCACAGGGTAGGGGCACAGGCAGGGCACAAGCCTGCCCATAAGGTACCACATTCAGTGGACCTATGAAGAGCTGGCTTGTACCTACACTGACTAATGAAAATAGGTGAGACCCCTGTTAGACCAGAGGTTAACCATTTAGTTGCTGGATCATGGGGCAGTCCAAGGAAGAGGACTGGGCAGCTGGGCCAGTGGGGTAGCCAAGAGGTCAGAGCAGTGGGTATATACTAACCCTATGGAAGAATTTTAATATTTTAACAAGTTTACAGCCTTACCAGTGTTTACCCACTGAATAGGAGGCCTGAGGAGAACCATCCCAAGGGTCCTCAGATGGGGAGAAATCCTTTTGCCTCATGCTTTGGATTCAGTCATTTCTCCAACATTCAACAAAGGTTGACAGGTCTGCCCAGTACTGGGGAGGGAAAAAAAAAAAAAAAGGGTCTCCTTCCCAACTCCTAGGCTCCTGCAGAAGTCATCAAACTTAGTGGCATAAGAAGCACTTAGGTAACCTGTTAAATCCCTGACTTCCCCAGGGATTTCTGTTCAAGGATCTGGCATTGGGCCCAGGATTCTGCATTTGTGATTCTGAGGCAAGTGTCTGGGGACCCCACTTCGAGTGACTCTGGTCTAGTGAATTCATAGATGGGCAGTGACCTGGGATGCCGGGGAGGGAACAGGAAGAAAAGTCTGCTGCCTGCAACACTAAGAAAAAAAATTAAAAAGAAAAGAAAAAAGAAAAGGAAACAAAAAAAAAATGACCCCAGGCTCATATGCTTAAGATCAATCCTCTAGCTGCTTCCCATAAAGACACATATACCCCTAGAGAAGTCTTTCCCTCGTCCCTTCTACATACACGACTTAGAGGGACCTTTCCCATTTATTTTTCATTCAAGACTTTTCTTAACCGAGTTAACAGTGGTAATAGGAAGAATGTTACTGGATTTGTGATTAAACCCATTGCTATGGGACCACTGGGAAGTTTCCATCTCTTCTAAGATAAATCTTACCCTGGTTTATTCATTGTCTTATTTGAAGAGATAAATATTTTCAAATAAATGGAACTGCAAAACTCCTGCAAAGACAGCAACAACCACAGCACGGCTGGCTAACACTTACCAAGCATTTACTCTGTGCCAAGGCTTGTACGAAGAACTTTATGTGCGTTCTTTCAGTTACTCCTTACAATAATCCTATAAGGTGGCTGGACCCATTCTCATTTGCAATGAGGAGATCAAGTCTTAGAGCAGTGAGCAGCTTGCCCAGCTGGGCCAAGGCGGAGGGAGAAGAAAGTCCCAGACCACTAGAGCCAGTACCAGCGCCATGTCCTTTGGAACACAGAGCATGCGCACGCGGGAGCACAGGCGCTTTGTGCAGTAAGCGCGTCCACTGTTCCCTCCCACCTAATTTGCATGTAGCGCTCCAACGCTTCCTGACGCACAAAATTCTATTGGACCGGTGATGCATGGGAGTCTGTGAGACGCGAAGCAGCTAAAAGGGAAGCCTTTTTCCTCTGTGGTGAGTGGGATGGGGGTGAGGCGGATGCTGAGAGCCCTGAGAGACCATGCTTACCTTGCAAACCAGAACCTTCTTGGAACTCAGAAAAAAGGCAGAGGCGCTCTAAGACACCCAAAAGACTTAGGAATCCTATCTTACTCTTGTTGGTTCCTGTGTTGGGCAACTAACCACTTAAACTGAACATGATGACATAGGTGGAAAAGGAAGGATAGAGCTGCCCTTACTGCTTTTCCTTTCAGTCTTTCCTTCGAAGTAAACAGAAGGCAGAATGTTGGTGAAACGTGTGTACTTCAAGAAGTGAAATACAGCTGAGTTCATTTTGCGCAGCATTTGCACTGTGCAGGTTAAGAACAAAATACGTATGCACATAGGAGCCGTGAAATACAAATTGTGTGAATTCAGTGATTCCATACAGAAGTTAACGTATTTACATTCAAAACTGGCATTGCACAATATAAAGATGAATGGTAAAATTAGTGCTAATAATTTAATACTTTAATTTTTTGTTACTTTGAACGACATTAAATAGTAAATTTAGGTACTTCCCTGGTGGTCCAGTGGTAAAGAATCTGCCTTCCAATGCAGGGGACGTGGGTTCTATCCCTGGTCAGGGAACCTAAGATTCCCACATGTGGCGTAAGCCCATGCGCCACAACTGCTGAGCTCGTATGCCTCAACTAGATAGCCCACGGGCTGCAAACTAACGAGCCTACGCACTCTGGAGCCCAGGAGAGCAAGTAGAGAAGAGAAAACCCGCACGCCACAACTAGAGAGAAGCCTGGCAACACAAGGAAAAATCCCACATACCGCAACTAAGATCATGAGTGCCGCAACTAAGACCAGACGCAGCCAAAAAAATAAATAGTAAATTTAAAACACTGTGACAAGTTGAGAGATTGACTATGAGAGAGAGGAAAACCTTTCTACTTAATATCTTTAATGGCACTTTTCCCCAGACTTTTGAACAAGGTGCCCTGCATTTTCAGTTAGCTCTGGGTCCAGGAATTATGTAGCCAGCCCTAAGTACAGCCACATGATTGATGAGATCTGCCATGCCCCCCGATCCACGCTCACCATACTCAGAGTAACGGCAAGCAGAGCAGGAGGTCTAACAGCCTCAGCTTTGTCACTTACTAAGTGTGTGACCCTGGCCAGCCTTTAACCTCTCTGAACTTCAGATTCTTCGTCTGTAAAATGGAGCTAATGTTAGCATCTACCTCCCAGGATACTGCAAGGATTCAATAAGTTAATATATGTAAAGTGCATAAAACAATGCCTGGCACATAATAATTACTGGAAGAAATGTTAGATACTGTTATGCCTTAATAAGGTTTTGGAGAGAATTTCATAAAATAATCCATGTCAACTGCTTAGCACCAGGCATGTCGTTTAGAATGTGTTCAGCAAATGTTCATTACATAAAATTGCATGTAAGCTGTAATATTGCAGTTCTGTGGATTAGAATAAAGGAATCCCATTTGTCCTCAAATTAAGAGCCTTCATATAAGCCACTTGTATTTGAAGCACAGTTAGATTAACAAATCTGCCCCGAGTTTGTGGGCAACAGAGCAGTTTTACACAGGCTGATGTTCTAATTGAAACCATCACAACTTTCGCTTCCAGTCTTGACATACAAATGCCTTTTTACACCAGCAGTTGTGTAATTATTAACTCTTGTGTGGTTTAGATTTACTGCAGTCACTTCTTAAAATCCTAACAGGTAGAGCTCTAAAATGCTATACTCTTGCATTGGAGGTCAGGGTGCGTGTCAACTCTGAAATGTTGTTTAACAAGGGACAACCTGGTCACTTGGCTCAAGCTTGGGGGACCTCGTCTGGAAGGCCATCAGTTGCTGATGGCTTGACCTATTCCTTTAAGGAATTATCATATTCCCCACATTATAAAATTTAACGTTTTCTCTTGAACTGGTCTGAAAATCAAAAGCTTCACCTATCCCAAAGAGTATTAGAGTGTTAACATCCCTATAAAAGTTACACTTATCTTAATGTGTTCCTCTTTTATTTATTTTTTAAAAGAGAGACTTGATTAAATGAAAAACTACTCTTCTTTTTTTTCCCCTGCCTTAGTATTAAGTAAAAGAGATTGACACCTGCTCTGAATAATGACCCGGAATAATAGTGCTGTGTCAGCACACTCCAAAAATTTTAGTAATTTCCTTAAAGATCAATGGTAAGCAGAAAGTAATGGTTTTACAATAATTAGGAGTGTTTTATATATAAGGAAGGTTCATTTAGACTAAAACAGTATTGATATCACATAAATTAGTATTGAGTGTCACCTCATATGAACTGATATTTCACATACCACCTCTTTTTTTTTTTTTTTTTTTTTTTCCTTGCGTTATGCGGCCCTCTCACTGTTGTGGCCTCTCCCATTTGCGGAGCACAGGCTCCGGACGCGCAGGCTCAGTGGCCATGGCTCACGGGCCCAGCCGCTCCGCGGCATGTGGGATCTTCCCGAAACGGGGCACGAACCCGCGTCTCCTGCATCGGCAGGCGGACTCTCAAGCACTGCGCCACCAGGGAAGCCCGTCACATACCACCTCTTTTTATATCATCGTTACCCACATGTTTAACTCATGTACTGCTGACGTGGAAGGTTACTCTCATCTCTCTAGGAGCATTTATAAGTACTTTATTTAAATGATTCTCGAAAATTTCAGTAGCTTTTAAACCTAATTGATCTGTGATTCCTCCTCATTCTTACACGATACAGAATATTTAAAACCTGGCAAGTTATTCTCAACCTCATCTGAATCATGAAAATTGCCCACTAAAGGAATTAGAAAATATAAAGCTTCCCCACTTCTCCCCACTCCACCACCCTGGTTTTAAAATATTCTGTCTATAGCTTTCACAACACTGCCCTTACTTGACACTTAAAGAGAACATGTACAAACAGTACACTGGAACATTGTGCTCTTTAGAAAAATCATCTATTTTCAAGACTGCTGTGGCTATTTAATGCTATGCCAAAGTCTGAGGGGAAGGAAAGAACACTATTATTTGTGAGCACTAACTGTGGTTCAAGCCCATGATATATTTTATCTCAGTGAATCCTGACAACTCTGGATGAAAGATGTTATTACTCCTATTTTATTGATGGGTGTATGAAAACTCAGAGAGGCTAGGTAATTTGACCAAGACCACACAGCTAATAAGTGAGGCAGCTGGGTTTCGAACCTAGTCTGATTGCAGAATCCCCATTGTCCATCACATCCTGCTGCAATGGCCTTTATTTCCAGAATGCTTTGTCTCTCCTTTCACTCGCCTGCATAACATTATTTTGTTTTGTTGAGCAATGTGCCCACACATATATACACAAAGGTTGAAAGCCGCTGTGCCTCTCAGTGATCATTGTGTGGGAGTCATATCCTTTCATAGGCTGAATCCTGTGTTTGTGGGGGAGCAATAGACCTGTTTGATGAAGAACAGAGGGCCCTGCATAGCAAGATTCTGGCCATTATTGGTGATCCAGGCATATCCAAGTCCCATATGTGCTGGGAGGACTGTGGGCAAGAGAGCCAATGGCTGCCCTGAGCATTTATTATGAGAGTGGGCTGCTGAATGAGGCTTTGACCTTAGCTCCACTAAGGAGACAAATCAGCAAAGGCAAAGAAGGTGGAGGTCACTGGTGTGGGGACTGGAAGGATACTCAAAATACTGACTGAATTTGCCAGAGGAAGACAGATGCAAAGATAATTAAGATTGCTGGGACCCTATTTATTGCTGTCACTGCAGTAGTTGTTCATCCGTTTCCTTTTATGGACTCAGATCTGGGGGATGCTACATAAAAATAAAAGGTTTAAATTAAAATAACACCTTGAGGGCTTGTTCTTTCTCTCCATAGCCAAAGAGGTCCCTTATGGTCTCTCTTTCATTTTCTTAATGGAAATATTTTTATTATTTCTGCACATTATGAAAGTAATACATGCTTGTAAAAACCTCAAGTAATACAGAAGTGTTTAAAACAGAAAGTAAATTTCTCCCTATAATCCATCTGGAGATAACCAGTTTGATGACTGTCCTTACATGTATCATACATGTAAGCATAAATTCCATGAATGTGGTCAGACTAATACTCTGTTCTCAAACTGCCTTTTCCCATAAATTGGTGTTAAATTTTACAATTTATTGTGACATCTATCTATAGGAATATTATAATATGGCATCATCCTTTTTCATGGTTATATAGGATTCCATTTTGGGGTTTAGTTAATCAATTCACTATGAATAGATATTCATATAGTTTCCAGTTTGTTGCTATTATAATCAGTGCTACAATGGATACCTGTTACTTGAACACACATATGTGACTACTTTTCATAGAAATGGTGTTGTAGGTTCACTGGCTATGCATGTTTTGAATGTTGTTCCATATTGCCATATTGCTTGATAGCCTTTCAGAATGGTAGCACCAATTACTGTCCAGCTTACAAGCAGCAAGAGGGCCTCCTGCCCCCACACTCTTATCAATAGGGGCATCTTTTAAGAGTAATTAAAGTCTTACATGAGATCTCAAACAGATGTAGGTCTGCCTTATAAGCAGAACTGAAACTGATGGTTTCCACAAAGAATCCTACTACAGATGCAAGAGATTTTAATGACGGAATTCACACTCATAAATCATCAAACAACAGCTAACTCTGATTGTTAGGAATCAGTGTAAGTCTGTCCCACACATCTCATTCAATTAGGATAACCCTGTGAAGCTAATATCATTATTATCCTCTTCCATTCTAGAGGAAACTGAATTAAAGAGAGGTACAGCAACTTGCCTAAATGGCTGACAAGAGGTGAAACTGGGACTTTTTTTCTGCATGTTTTTTTTTTTTTTTTTCTGTACGTGGGCCTCACTGTTGTGGCCTCTCCCGTTGCGGAGCACAGGCTCCGGAAGCGCAGGCTCAGCGGCCATGGCTCACAGGCCCCGCCGCTCCGCGGCATGTGGGATCCTCCCAGACCAGGGCACGGACCCGTGTCCCCTGCATTGGCAGGCGGACTCTCAACCACTGTGCCACCAGGGAAGCCCTGCATGTTTTTAATTGAGATATAGTTGATGTATAAATATTATATAAGTTTCAGGTGTACAAAATACAGATTCACAATTTCTGAAGGTTATGTTCCGTTTATAGTTATTATAAAATATTGGCTATATTCCCTGTGTTATACTATATATCCTTGTAACTTATTTATTTTATACCTAGTAGTTTGTACGTTTTAATCCCCTTCCTGCTCCCCTCTCCCCACTGGTAACCACTAGTTTGTTCTCTGTATCTGTGAGCCTGTTTCTGTTTTGTTATATTCACTAGTTTGTTTTATTTTTCTGATTCCACATATAAGTGATAGCCTACAGTGTTTGTCTTTCTCTGTCTGACATATTTCACTTAGCATACTACCCTCCAAGTCCATCCATGTCATTGCAAATGGCAAATTTTCATTCTTTTTTATGGCTGAGTAGTATTCCATTGTGTGTGTACATATATGTGTGTGTGTTTGTGTATATATATATCACACCTTCTTTATCCTTTCTATCCTTTCTTTATCCTTGTCTATCTGTTGATAGACACTTAGATTGCTTCCATATCTTGACAATTGTAAATAATTTGCTGCTATGAATGTTGGGGTCATGTATCTTTTCGAATTAGTGTTTTTTTGTTGTTTTTTTCTGGATAAATACCTAGGAGTGGAATTGCTGGATCATATGGTAGTTCTGTGTTCAGTTTTTTGGGAAGTCTCCATACTGTTTTCCATAGTGGCTGCACCATTTACATTCCTACTAACAATGTAGGAGGGTTCCCTTTTCTCCACATCCTCACCAGCATTTATTTGTGGTAAATAGAAAGAACATAAAATTACCTTTTAAAGTATACAATTTGGTGGCATTAACTACATCCACACTGTTGTGTAATTATCACCACTGTTTATCTATTTCCAGAATTTTTTCATCATCCCAAATGGAAACTCTGTACATACTAGACAGTAACTCCTCACTTCCTCTCCCCCTGGAACTGGAATTCGAACTCATGAAAACTGAGGTTAAAGCCCAAAGCTTAAATACCAAAGTCTAACTGCTTTGACTGGTTCTACCATTTTCTCCTTCATTGTGCACTTGAATTAAACTCAGATTTTAGTGTTTTCTTTTTGTGACTAGGTTCTTGTGTGGTAAAGGAATAGCAGCCATGGAATATTTCCAGAATAATGGGAGGCTTTGTGGCAAAGGTAGGATTGTGAGGGCACAAATCAAGTCTCAGCATTGCCGACTTACCATTACTGAACTCATCCGTGGTCATTCTAATCGCTAAACCTGAAGACCAAGGTCTCATGTTAGGCTGATGAATCAGTTAAAAAAAAAAAAGAGGAACCATTTCTATCCTGATTCACTAATCTAAATAAACCGACCTTGGGGCCTCCCTGGTGGCGCAGTGGTTGAGAGTCCGCCTGCCGATGCAGGGGATACGGGTTCGTGCCCCGGTCTGGGAGGATCCCACATGCCGCGTAGCGGCTGGGCCCGTGAGCCGTGGCTGCTGAGCTTGCGCGTCCGGCAACGGGAAAGGCCACGACAGTGAGAGGCCCACATATCGCAAAAAAAAAATAAATAAATAAATAAACCGACCAAGGGGCAGCTATGGCAGGTATGGGTCTCCTTAGTGTAAATCCTCAATATCCCACAAACTGGACGGAGAGGGAGCCACTGTATCCTCAAGAGGCTGGCTCCAACCCAAGAGATCCAGGCAGATGGGGTCCTTATGTCTCCCCATCTCTTTGTGTTGGTCCTACCCTATCCTAAATTTTGCTTCCCGAATAGATCCTTCTGGAATACAGCAGCCATCACTCATTGCATTGTCAAGGGGTAAATGGCTGCCTTTTTGGAGCGGAATCCCACTCTGTAAATCAGCCACCAGGCACTGTTTATCCCACTGATGGATGTCACACATCCACACATATGGGACCTAAACCAAAGCTATGGACTTTTTTCCGATCCACATTTTTTTCTCTGTATTTTTGATTTATTACATTGCTGTTTAAGAATAAGTTCTTTTTGGGAAATCATTTTCCATATATTATTTATCCCTCCAGTCCAAGGTACCGTCCTGAACAAGAAAACACTTCAAGAAAATGTATATCCTCGTGGCATTTAAAATGTATCATAAGGTAATCTGTCTTCACAAAAAGAGAACCCAGATTTTTTCCTCTTTTTGTACTCACAGCCCAGTGAAATGAATAAAGGTAAATCCAGAATATAGAGAGGAAGAGAAGGGAAAAGGAGACCAAGATAGATCAAGACAGGGACAAAACAGAAGAATACAGAAGTTGTGGCTTCTTTCTTACAGTCTTACCTGCTAAGAAATAATAACATCCAAGAGTTATGGTCCTGTTTTAAAAATAAAAAGAAATTGCAATTAAAATGATTGAACTAAGTAGAACAGACACAGCAAACATACAGAAAAAAAAATATTTTTTCTGTGCAGTAAGTCTCTGATCCCATTAAGTTCCTAAATAATATCTTCCTGACATCATGACTATTGAAATAACATGTGACTTTCATATTTATGACATTGAGAGATTATATTACTAGTTTATGAAAAATGTTTAATTTGCCATTTTTAAATGACACTGATATAGATTAGTATATATTATAGAATTAGATACATATGCTATACCAGTTAGTTTTATATTTTATTATAAACATCCCCAACAGGTGCAAAAATACCATGTAAAATAAAACAAAAGATAAGGTATCTTATGACAATAAAAGCATATCTTCCCTGCATTCAAAAAGAAGGGAAAGTGTATGTACATTCCCATCATCCCACATTTCTCTTTCTAGAGCTTTATCTAACTCTTTCTGGGGCACAGTGCCATATATATGTATAAGCCCTTGTATCTTCTGATTAGAAGAAAATAAGTGTAGAACCATGTTTGCTACAGTCTGCTGCCAAAAGCCCATGTCTATAATCCATCATTAAAATGTGACAGTGTATGGCTCCAAAGAAAGAAAAATCTCAGTTGTCATGCTCATTTGCAAATGTTTCAGGGGCTGGAGGTTGTTTGGCAATCCTGCTGTTTCCAGGTTATTTGTGGAATGACCAGTTTAATTGAGCTGATGATTACCTTGTGCCTACATTGCTCTTCTGACTTGGATCTTTATTTTCTGCAGTTGGCATCAGTTTGTGCTGCGTGGCAAGGGAATGGCATGCATTCAGCAAAAGCCCAAATTCCAGAGTTCCAGCCCACCCCTTGTTTGCCTTTGCCAATCTGATTTCTGAGGAATTTGCCTAGAGTTGTTACAGGAAAAAAGAAAAAATGGAAAAGGAACTCCTTGCCCTACGTTACAGACCATTTCATAGAATACCTCCTTTGGTCTGACACTCTTGGCCCCAGTAAGGAAAAAGGGTTTTATGTCTTTATTGAAATTAAGGGCTGTTTACTATGTTCTTTGTAATTGGAGCACATCCCACTGCATGTAGTACACAATGTAGACCAACCTGTTGCAACCTGGAGTGCAAGTCAGATATTTGCTACCCAACGGAGCCAGTGGAAAAAGAAAAGAGTCCGGGGAACCTTGGTTAACACCAACCTTGTCCTGACATGTACCAAGGCTGTAGCATGAAGGAAAATTGAAAACAGAAACACCAGGAAGGTCAGTAAGAAGGCAGGGCCTCTCCTTCTTCCTTTACTTTGTTCCTAACAAATGTTCGCCTTCACCCACTCTAAATCATGTCACTTCAATGAAGACTATATAAAGGGGAAGTTCATACTGCAAAGCCAGTGTGGAGAGAAACTGCCCTTGACCGCTAATGGAAATGGCTGTATCCTGCTTTGGAGTGGGCTTGTTCCCCTGGAGAGTAGGTGAGTACCCCAAGCTAGCTGAATCTTGGAATCTGAGATTACGATGAGATCAGCAGACATCATTTAAAAGGGTTTGTGTTTATCTTCCATGCGAAGAGCCTGATATAGGCCCTTTGCCAAGGAAAATTTAGACAATGTTCCCAGGTACATGGTGAATTTCACCTAAAAGCCTCCAAATAGTTTCCTCTTAAATGCCCCCAGGGAAGTAATTTCAGTCCTTTTACTCTTTCAGAGAAGAGAGAGAAGCTCTATCCTTTCAAAGTAGGAAGGAAGATAACTTTGGTGAACATTTCCAAATACATAAAAGTCACTCCAATTAAAAAAAGGTGTAAAACCAACAAATGTGCTAAAACAAAACAGGAATGTATGATAATTCTTTTGTACTTCCTCTAGTAAACAAATAAAAATGCAAGGGTTAGAAGATGAATATCCAAACAGCCTTCTTTTCCTGACAAAATTTTGAGCAATAATGCTTGATCCATGGTGAAACCAAATCAGACCTGAACACTCAACAGACAGGGCATATCACTGAATTACAGGGGGCACAGTCAAGTGCAGGTGAAGTCTGTGCCCAATGTCGAAAGATGGGGGACTCTCTCTTCATATGGAATTTATGAGAAGGAAGCAAAGACTTCTAAATAATGTCTTACTCTTCACAAGACTACATTACTTATGTTAAGGAGTAATTAATCTGAAATTAATGTAGCTACTCCAGCTCTTTTTTTTGGCTAGTGTTAGCATGATATATCTTTCCCCATCCCTTTACTTTTAATCTATGTATGTCTTTATATTTAAAGTGCATTTCTTGCAGACAACATATAGTTAGGGCTTGTCTCTTTTATCTACTCTCACAGTCGCTCTCTTTTAATTGGTGTGTTTAGACTATTCACATTTAAAGTGATTATTGTTGTAGCTGGAATTATATCTACCATATTTGCAACTGCTTTATATTTGTTGCTTGTTGTTTCTTTTTTGGTCTGCCACTCTTTTTCTGCTTTCTCTGCTTTTAATTGAGCATCTTATATGATTCCATTTTCTCTTTTTTCTTTAACGTAACAATTATACTTTTAAAACAAAATTTTAGTGGTTTCCCTAGAATTTGCAATATACATTTGTTTACATCTTAATTCAAGTCCATGTTAACACTATATCACTTCACGGGTAGCCCAGGCACATTATAACAGAGAATTCCCAATTCCTCCTTATAAATTTGCCTTCCTTTCTCTTATCCATAAACTATAATTACCCAATATATTGTTGCTATTATTATTTTGAACAAACCATTTTCTGTTAGATGGTTGTTAATTTTCAGTTGTGAGGATGGGATTGATGACTTCCAAGCTCTTTACATACTGGACTGGAAGCCAGAAGTTGACGTTAATTTACATCACATTTACAAGACTAGAAGAAAGCAGAGAAAGGGTAATTAAGATCTAACAGAAATAGTAATGAGACCAGAATCCATAATCAATCATCAGAATATCAAAGTAACCAAGAAAAGTTGAAACAAGTGGGGAGATGGGTGGAAATATAGCAGAGAGAAGGGATAGGAGGAGAGATGTTTGAAAATCTAAAACTTTAAGTTTGTTGCTTTCTTTATGAAATGCAGAGTCTGAGGAAACAAGGTTTCTGAGAAGACAGTCAGATCCAACAGAAATATTTGATGTTTCTTGGATAAAAGGCATCACTATTTTGAGGGTTGAGGAAGATTGCTATACTTAAAAAGAACAAATGAGTAAACAGAAAAACAGCATTAAGCGTGAACTCACTAAAGGTGAAACAGTGTCATGAGACAGACAAAGTCTGAGTTACGGGACTAAGCTGTCACCTGTACCTAGAAAATCCCTTCAGCACTCCCAGCCTCCTTTCCTGCACCTATGAAAATGAGGATGTGACTAGATAAACTGTAAGCTTGCTCTGTACTGAAATTCTAAGGTTCTATGAAGGGTTAGATGCACAATGGAAAAATTGATCTATCATTGGTAGAGGGCAAGAGTGTTTTTAAAAAGACCCAAGGGTGAAACCCTACAAGAGAAATATTGTATAACCCACAAAATAGCCACATATAATACTGGGCTGCCAAAAGCAAGGGCATGGTGTGTAAAATAAACCCTCCACTCAAGAATCAAAGAAGAGGCAACTATGGCATGGAGTCCCAGGAGCCAGAATCTTCTGAAGCTGAGTGCAGCCCCTCTGATGGAGAATGGGGAGAATAAGAGGGTTCTTTGGATATTCCCAAAATAGCCACTTTAGGAGAGGAAGGATGCTTTCTGGATGGACCCTGGCTAGGAATGCAAAGGTTACTGAGAAACACACCCCAAAACACAGAAAATAAAATTTCTCTTTAGAACAGGAAAGGTGGAGAGCTAACAACCCTAGAGTAGAAAAGCATAAGTGAAAAAAAGGAGAAAGAGATGGGAGAGTTATTTGTTGTTCTGATATTTAATGAGAAGAACCACATCCAGTCACTCCTGAAGCCACAGAAATACTTGGTGAATTAAGAGTGTCTGAGAGGCAGCTGTCACCAAAGGGGGCACTGCAGGCCGCTAACTGATTGCCCACTGGAATTGGAGTAGACCTTACAGCACAGCAAAACTCCTCGTGGCACAGAGTTTTCTCTAGGCCAGTTGATCTGATTTTATTTATTTCATGTTATAATTATATTGGAAAGCATGAAAATATTTTAAATCAGTTTTATTTGCTCATGTAATTATGTTCCAAAAGATTCATTCTGCAACATGTAATGGCATATTAGTGGTGACAAATGAAAGCCAATTAAGATCAGGAAAAGAAGAGGGAGAAAAAGGAGAAACATTACTGTGTGCTTATGTGCCAGGCACTGTGCTAGGCTATTCAGATGAGGTCATTTAATCCTCACACTGCCCTTTGAGAGAGGTGTGATTACTCTCTTCTTACACGTGAGAACAATGCGTAATTCCTGAGGCCACAAGTAAATTGCACTTACGGAAATCTATAAGAAGTCTGAAGACCACAGTGACACATATAAAAAAAGTTTTGATAAAATTACGGTATAATACTAAATTTGAACAGAACACCAAATTAGAACAGAAAACCAAGTGATGATACAAATATAGTTTTATCCTGTAAATAATTTTTAACTGAAAAAATTAACAGCAAACACATTAATGTGACGGATGAGACTCTAAGTGGATTGTTTTCTCTATTTAAAAAAAATCTAAAAAACAAAGTTACCAGCAAAGACTTTAAAAAATTAATCAATAATAAAACAAATATAGCACGAGACATGTAATGCATACTATATTATCTTCAGTCTCTCTTTCAAAGAGTTAAAAATGCATAAAGAAAGTTTAAGTTTGAGTCCAAATCATAAACTTGACTTGAACTCTGTTGTGAATTGCCAGGGAAAGCATTCCAGACTCTAAGAAACTTTGATTTTTTTTTTTTTTTTTCCCTTCATAGCATCAAGAAAATGCTGGAGGGCTTATAGGGCCCCTGGCATGTAAATTGTAGCCATCAGGAGAAAAACCCTCTGTATTAACAAGTGACGCTTTCGAAATCATTTTCTTACAGTCCCTTACAATGCTGCCACAGAGACAGGGTAAAGATTGGACAAAGAATTTTTCTGGTTTGAAATCACCCAAGTAGTGTAGAGGAAAAAGAAGCACTTTGCCAAAATTCCAAGGTTAAAAGTAATAAGGAGAGAGGTGTCTGTCAGCATCCAGAAGAGTTTTGTAAACAATAGATGCAAGACATCAGATCCTCCGAAAGAAAAGATTTCTTTTCAGTGCCACTTTTGGAGAATGATCAGTAACGTATTTCATTTCTGGTTTAATAAGGTTATTAACAATTTCTTTTTTTTTAAAAAAGCAAAGTAATATTTTCTGTGAAGGTAGGCCGATAAGCATTCGTGTAGTAAAGAATTGTGTGCCTTTTTATGAACAGTCTACACAGTAGAATAAAACACTATCTACATGAGCTTTCACACAGCAGAGCAATTAATTAACTTATCTTCCGTGAACACTGTTCTCACTGAAACTTATTAAAAGTCTGATTCATCCACAAAGCCCCAGGCAATCATCAATTGCCTCATAATACAAAAGAAAAATAAGCTATGGTTATGTTCTCATTTAATATCCTAAGAAGATCCTCTCTGCCCTCTGTCTTTGTTTCAAAATATCTCTATTAAGAGTTAAAAAAAAAGAGCGAACCTTCCACTTGACGTGAAATACGTTATGGCAGGGAACCGTGGGAGTAAATTACAGAGCCTCCAGGATACCAGATTAAGAAGAGAAGCTGGACTTTCTCAAAGACACACAAATCATTCAACATGGAGTACAACAGGGCATACAGTGTGTTATCGATGCCGAGTTCCAAGCACCATTGTTAATACAGACCAGAAGAGGAATTGTCCATTAAATAATAAAGGGGGAGGGGAGAGAACGTTCAGACTCCAGCGTTAAAAAGCCTGCAGCAGAGGAACGATGGTTTCACAAGTTTTAAACAGCTTAAGAGTTATTAGTCTGCTTAGAGTTTTGGTTTCATGCAACTCTCCCAAATATCAACCTAATGACTTCTAAGCAGAGACTATAGTTTATGAACCATGTATTTTTTTAAATGTTTAATATAGTTACAATATCAATAGCGCCCTCTACAGGAAGTTTCAAACCCACAACTTCGGTTTTCTTACATTTGAAAAAATGCTAATAAGGTGAACACCGTCTGAGAACAAGATGAAAATTGACTAAAATTGATAAAATTGAAAAAAAAAGTGAAATTTGGATGACTAATGGAGATTTAGGAATTTGGAATGAAGCAAAACAAAACCACAGCTGACAGCCCTCGGTCATTTTATATTGGTGTGTGTGTATATATATATATATATATTTTTTTCTTTTTTCTTTTTTTTTTGGTGGTGGTGGTGGTGGTTTGTTAACACGCAGTATTTGAGACAGGATCACTGAAACTCCAAATGTCTTTTTTTTCTTTATATTGAAACCTCAAAAACATATTTGCTTTCCCTATTATAAGATTTGCTAGTTGCAGTATTGTACAGTATTACTCAGATTCCTTTTAATAGTGTCTCCTTTTTTAAGAATGAATAATTAATAAACATACGTTTCAAATTATGCATATTTTCCTAATATGCAGTAAAGATGCTTAACTTGGAGCTTTTGCATGTGAGAAAGTCTGGATGCTGATAAGATACACCTCTATGAATCTGAAAAATGTGTCTGTTTCATAACTATGGATTGTCCCTCTCCATGATGAGTGGTTTCAAATCCAGATTCAGAGGCCAGGGCCTGCTTTAAGAAATCATTACAACTAAGTTTTCTACTCATGTCACTACAGCCTTGGAAGTCAGAAACACAGGCTTCTTATCTCACAGCTGTAATACATTGAATGACCTTGTGACAGTGATTTAATCTCACCTTATTTTAGCAAGTTATCACAATTTGGGGGAAATTGACTTCTGATTTCAGAGTTATCTCAAGAGTTACTAGGAGTGACACAACAAACGCCAGCTCTAAGAGTGGAAGCACTATTATTTTGTGTGATCCATGAAGACATGAACAAGGAGTTCAGAGGCTCAGTTTTAGTTTCCACTTGGCTATGCCTTTTTAAAGTTAATGAACTTTTCTGGGCCTTAGTTTCTTCATCAGAAAAAATAATGAGAAACTCCTGTTTGGAGAAATATTTAGAACTGGGTACCTAGCAATGCTGGATGAAATATGATAAACATCTTTTTAATATTTGAGCTATTAAGTAAGGAGGGGTAAACAAATAGTTGAACTGAAGAGAGCTGCAAAACAGGTGTTAGCTGAATCTGAGCCTATCCTGCCAATCTTTATAACCAAGACGCTTAGATTTTAATGGCCACACTGGGGCCAAAGCAAGATGGGGAATTGGAACTGAGCCCTCATATAAAGCCAGAATAATGAAAGGATGCACCTTCCAAATTGAACCATGTGAAGGGAAACAACAAGGAAGTCTTCTGTCCCAGCCTAGTCTCTGGGTTGGAATATTACATCTTCCCTGAAAATGTATAACCACAAGCCTGTTTAAGGTTTGGGGTTAAATTGATACTACCTGTGCAGTCCAGGAAACCTCAGGTCAAGAAGTTAACCCAGGAGCTTCCCGGGTGGCGCAGTGGTTGAGAGTCCGCCTGCCGATGCAGGGGACACGGGTTTGTGCCCCGGTCCGAGAAGATCCCACATGCCGCGTAGCGGCTAGGCCCGTGAGCCATGGCCGCTGAGCCTGCACGTCCGGAGCCTGTGCTCCGCAATGGGAGAGGCCACAACAGTGAGAGGCCCGCGTACCAAAAAAAAAAAAAAAAAAAAGTTAACCCAGTGTAGACCCAGATGAGTAGTGACGTGCCGGGCCTGGCATAGATAAACACAGATTCCCTCTGAGGGACTCACCCTCAACTCAGGTCTTGCAGGATTCCTACAGATAAAGCTGAAGAGGCACTCAAAATCCAAAATTATGAAGTACATGGGGAAACAGGTCCCATGAGAGTCAGCAGAAACAATAACAGCTGAATTAGACCACCAAGAATTTTGAATATTGGAATGGATGATACAGAACATAAAATAACCAGGTATAAAATGTTAATGAAATAAATACAGAATTAAAAACTCAAGAAGGTATTGATACTTTAAAATACTAGGCAGATTTGAAAAAGAACCAAATATTTTAAAAACTAAAAATGTAATTTAAAAGCACAATGGATAACTTCATAGGTTAGTCAGTTGAAAAACAAGTTGGCAAAATGGAGGATAACACTCAAGAAATTAACCAAAACACAGGAGAGAGAGAGGGGGAGACAAAGAAATGGTAACTGTGAAAGAATATTTATGAGAGATGGAGGACTGAATAAGACACTTGATAAATGTCTAATTGAAGTTCATGATGATTTCAAAGAAAATGCCAGTAATAATGGCATAGAATTTTTGAGAACAGATGAAAGACATGAATGTTTAGATTCAGAAAGCACAAATCCCAAGGAGGATAAATAATAAGAAACTCATACGAAGACCCAGCACAGTAAAGCTGCAAGACACCAAAGACTTAAAGAAGACTTAAAGACAGTATTGAAAGCACCTAGAGGAAAAAAGACAGGTTATCCATAAAAGAATAGTTAAACTAGCAGCAGACTTTTCAACAGCCACAACAAAGAGCGGACTATAGTGGAATAAAATCTACAAAATATTTAGAGAAACAATCAACCTAGAATTTTACATACAGCAAAAATACAAGGGTGAAATAAAGACATTCCTAAAAGTGATGCAGTATATCACTGCATCAGTGATGCAGTACATCCGAAAGACCCTCAGTTAAGGAAATTTGAAGGGTAAACTTCAGAAAGGATAATGATCATGGAAGGAAGGTCTGAGATGCCAGAAAGGAAGATAAACAAAGAAAATGCAAATAAGTGTGTGAATCTAAACAAACATTGACTGTATAAAACAATAATATTAATGTTTAAATCAGGAAAGTAGAAAAAGGTGGCCCCCAAATAGTGGACAACAATATTATGTTAGATGCAAGGGGAGTGATCAGAGTAAGCAGATACACAGATATATAAATATATGTATGTAAATATATAAATCATTTTGAATGGAGCTCTTCTGGTGGATGTGAGGGCAGGAGATTCCTACCAGCTGGGGTGCACCCAGGGGCTTTGAAGAATTAGCTGGAAACTCACTAGACTGTATTATATCTATGCAATGCTAACATTCTGTATCTATTATTTTGTTTTTTGTAATATTCATATTTTTATTTTAAAAATGATTATAAAAATCCATCTACTCTCTTTTTTCATTCTCATGCACAAGGCTTCTGCCACTGACTTCAAAGGAGAACAATTTAGTTTAACAAAGCTGCACAGGAATCATGTCTGTGGTTACTGGGTTAACTAGCAAAGGTGATTATCCATGAGCAAGATTCTTGATTGTTTTTTTAATCTGTCTTAAAAAGACAACTCTGCTTCCAAGTAAGAATTGCTTTCAGAGGACATAAATACTCTTTATCTTTCAACTATTTAATATATATTTATGTAGTTTAAAAGTCAACTAAGTGCATGTGTTTGCTGTAGTGCTATTTTATCATTGTTTCTTTTAAACTATTATATACATTTAAAAACATACAGGTGCATATAATCAGTGAAAGACTTCTGCAAGAAAACTAATGTTAATACTTTGCTTGTTTTTTTAAGAGAAATCTTAATTACATAAGCTCTGGTTTGGTATTTTTCAGTAAATCTGGAATATTAAAGATCTCTAAATTAAGATAAAGAGAGGTACAATTTGAATTTTTCCTATGTAATTAATTTAGTTTTAACAAGGAAATTTACAAATTTGAGTTTCAGTCAATCACAGCATTCAATGGCAAAGGGTTTCACAGGAACTCAGATTAACTCTTCTGATTTACTTCAGTAGGAAAAATAAAAACTGGAAAATACTTCTGAAGTGGCCTTGTTTTGATGTCCTGCTTTTCTGTTTGCACCAAGTATGCTGTGTCTCTCTAATGATTACTAAACTTATCTCCTTGTCAGACAGCAGCTAGTAAACAGAACGTTTCCAATATATTAATTCAATGAATAATCTCTCTTTTGTTTTTTAGGTTAGGAGAGGTAACTACTTTTAACAGTTCAGGTTCTTTTTAAAATGAAATGATCTGCATTCAAATGTGAAGATTCTAATGCTCGTTCATTCCTGGTTACCTGTAGGGTAAGGATGGGAACTCTTATTGGAAGCATAATGCTGCAATACTTGGATAGGCAGCATAATTTTAAGCCACTAAATTTCGTGGTAATCTGTTACAGCAGCAATAGGAAACCAATACAGACACCATTCAAAAGACGATTGTAAAGCTGTCACATCTTGGGCTTTGAAAGCAAATTTGCTGCCTTTTCTTCCTCTGTTATGATATCGTACGCTTGTTTCCACTAGCAGTAACACACACTGGGATTGCTGTTGTTAATCTTGCAATTGTACTTTTCCAGTTAAAGACACGAGACCTTTGGCCTCTTTTTCATTCTCAGGGTGTCCAGTGGGTGGCCTGTAATGTCTCCCTGCTAACCCTAAACAATATTTCATCCCACGTAACAAGCACTCAGCTCAGATGGTCGTCTGTGCAAATGCCACAAGGAACAGCTCCCATGGGACCCAGGAAAATATTCATTTTCCAGAGAGAATTAAAGCCTACATTGATAATATCTAAAATAAGGGCACCTTAAAATGTAAAGAGTGATGAGGTTATTTCACCCTTAAGTTATACTTTTAGGAAAAAGCAGAATTTAAATCTTAAGATATCTGTATGCCCACTTAACACTTCAAAGAAAGAGAAATCCAACTAATGAAATGTATCCTAACTTCCTTCCCCAGCTTCTGTACTCCCCAAATTGCTACCCTTTTCCAACTACCTTTTCTTCCATTCTTCGGCTAATTATCTGATGTAGAAGCTTTGGAGTGATATTTTTCTCCCTCAGATTCTCACCTCGTCCTCATTTCTCTGGGTCCCCTCTTTCTCACCATTAATATGCATGCACCTAACATAGCTCTGAGTGTATCCCATGTCTGTATCCAGTGGCAGGCTCACAGGTTGGAGCTTGGATTCATTCTGTACAGTCTGCACCTCGTTCTGCCTTCACCTCCACACCACTCACTCCACCACGCTCTACACGGCTCCCTGCTGCATCGACCTTAAGCATAAATCCTTCTGCTTCATTTTCAAGGCCTAATTACCCAGCCTTGCTCCCCATACCTCTTCACATTCCTTCCCTCTTTCAGACAGCCAGGCAATTTCCACGGATTCATAAAATTTAGTTTTCTCTCTTCTTGGTAACTCAGGAGGAAAGAACAAAGCTGAATAAAACACTGACCCCTTTCTTTGACAAGTATATTGCTTAATGGGGATAGGTTGTGGGGAGACAGACAAGTAAGCTAATCAGCGTTTTAGGTGCTATTACAAATGAGTGCTGTGAGCGCACCGACAGGGGCTGATAGATTCTTCAGGTGAGTGCAGGGCAGGAAAGGCTTTGGAGAGCAGGAGATGATAGAATAACGAGTTGTCATTTTGAGAACTGTCTTCCAGAGCATTATGCAATGAACAGTAGACTATTAATGTTCATGCAAATAATGTAATAATGTTACTGACACTTTCAAGTCAGACCCCATAAGGGTCCTCCTGCCTGGTGTAGCTCTTACCCGTAGAATGAGACCTAGTTCAGATCCGAAGCTAAGCAAAGTTTTATTCTTTGATAAGAGAATGGAGAGATGTGAGCTCACACTCTAGAGCACATGCCCTGCCTTCCCCTCCCCAGCAGGCTGTGGGTGGGGCTGCTTCTTAGTGTTCTCCTTCCGGGGGAGGAGGGTGCAGTTCTCGCGAGACTGACAGGCTGGGAGCAGCGTCTCTCAGCCGCCGCCATCTTGAACTGCAGTATTGTGCGCGGGGCTTCTGCACCCGGTCTCGGAGCTGAGGGGTAAGGCCCGGCGTTTTCATGCCAGGAGCTGTGGTGTGAAGGGCCGTTGATGCAGGGCCTCTGCATGTGGCACCCTGTGAGCAAGTGAAACTAGACCAAGCGCGCAAGAAGAGGTTAAGACCTTATCACCTGGATTCCATCTTATTTTTCCTGGGGACCTCGGTGGACTTTTTGCCTGTGACTAATAAGAGGTAAGCAAAATTTAACCACTACCAACTTCCTCCCTGGGAGAAAATATCCACCTCAGTACAGTTCTATTTTGTACTTAGGAGTAATTATTATCTAATAATAGGTTATAGGTGGGTTAAGAAAAGGTCAAATTTTTATTAGGAATTGACCAGTCAGCAAACCCATATAGCTCATTGTGCTGTGGTATATATGGTTTTCTTCACAAGTAGAGGTAGATTTGTATGGCCCTTAACCAGGCAGAGATAGAGCATGGATTTGAAAACACACTTTTTGTTTTGTTTGTTTCTGCCAAGAATCTATACTAACCCTATGGGAAATCAAAATCTGAAACCTATGTGATGTTTTGAGGGGCTCTGGGAAAAATATTTCACTTCCCAACCATCTGATGGTGTTTCTTAAATTCCACCATTGATTTCCTCACCTTTAAAATGGGGTAATAGGAGCACCTCTTCTGAGGATTAAATGAGCACAAAAGGAGAGCAAACTGCCTGTTCTGAGGAAGGCACTCAATATGTGTGGGTTCCCTTCCCTTCCCTCTTGAGGGCTAAAGGATGTTCAAATACTGTTAAATTGTGTCTCACTAAGAAAACTCTAAGACACGAAGGAGTTCTAAGCCATGTACACCCTAATCTCGATTAGCACATTCCTCTCTTCCAACTGATGGATAAAGGGAAATGAATTTCAAAAGGGTAAAGAGAGGCCAAGATTCTAGGTTGAGGAGAAAGAAGGAGGCCATGGGGAAAAAAGGAAGTTTCTGGAACCAGGATCAGAGGAGGCTCTACAGACAAATGTTCTGCACCATAGTTTTGCTAAGGCCTCGTTCTAAAACTCTAGCTAAAGACAAAACTGATTTCCTGGCGGGTGCACAGGAGGCTTATTGAATAACCACCACGTACTAGTGCTGGGCATTTTCACAAATATTATCTCAATCCTCAGAACAACCCCATGAGGTAGGTTTCATCGTTCCCTGGTTTTATCGGAGGTAACTGAGATTCAAAGAAATTAACGGGAGTTAAGGTCACACTGCCAGAAAGAAGATCCAAAAACCAGGTACAGTTCCTCCAATGCCAGCCCCTGCTAAGACAAGTGGCTCTGCAGCTGCAGACAGTGCAGCTTCGGGCCAAAGTTTCTTCCAAACACTCCATGCCTCCACCCCCCACCCCAAGGTGTGATACCAAAGATCTTCCACTAATTTCCAGCTGCCTGCTGATGTTTACGTTCTGTTTCCTCAAAGTGCCAGAAGTGATCGAAATTTGCGTTTTAATCTCCAGGGTGGTATTCTTCCTTGGTTCCTTTGTAGCAGCCTAGCACCATCACAAGTAGACCATGTATCAGCCATCCTGGCTCGAAAACATTCATGGTTCCTTCTGCGGGCTGGCTCGCTGGCTGAGAGGGAATAGAGCGCTCAAAGCTTTCTGCGTAGCTTACCTGCCAGCTTCTGAGGCTTTAGAGAGCTTTAATTGGCCTCAGACCAGATGTTCTCAAGGTCAGTGGCACTTCACAGGGGAATCTTTTTTCCAGGAGAAAGGAGAGCCTAGAGTAATGGTTTTCAAACCTTAGTATGCATCAGACTCACCCGGAGGGCTTGTTAAAACACAGATTCCTGCGCTGCTCCTCCACAGTTTCTGATTGAGTAGATTGGAGTATTAGAGTAGATTGGAGGTAGCTGGGCTGGGGGAAGTGGAGTGAAAATTTGCATTTTAACGAGTTCCAGGTGATGCTGATGCTGCTGGTCTGGACTCCACTTTCAGAACTATTAGCAAAGCTCAGTGTCTTGACATTGGCTACACATTAGAATCCCCTGTAGAACTTTAAAAAATCCTGACACACATCCACACCCAAGCCAGCAATCCAGATTTCTGGGGATGTGATCTGGACACCAGGATTTTAAAATTTCCAGGTGATTCCAGTTTGGGAACCATTGCCCCGGGATCTCTGAGAGCCAAGCCTTGTTCTTATTGATAACCCCTAAGGCTTGAGCAGAGGAAGCATCCTGACATCTGCTTTTTCTAACAAAAGAGAAAATG
>NW_006792921.1:3990138-4006264 GCF_000442215.2 Lipotes vexillifer | reverse complement strand
AGAGTTTGGCTGTTCTAGAGTTTAAAAGAAAATAAACTGTGGATATCTCAAAGACAATAGCTTCCAGAACCTTAAAGAACATTAAGAGTCAACAGAAAACAAAATGTAATAAACAAATTACATTGCTTTGGGGGAGCAGATGGCTTAAATTGGTGGATAGAACATATCAGAGGGGTAGATTGTGTCTTTATCCAGGCCCCTGGCACCACATAACTTTGTCCTTTAACTTCATGCATTATTATTCATCATCACCTTTTATTACTGTGGCTCAGCTTACTTAGAAGCCTGTTATTTCTCATGTTCAACCCAATGTAAATTTTTTTTTTTTTTTTGAGGTCCGCGGGCCTCTCACTGTTGTGGCTTCTCACGTTGCGGAGCACAGGCTCCAGACGCGCAGGCTCAGTGACCATGGCACATGGGCCTAGCTGCTCCGCAGCACGTGGAAAATCCCCGGACTGGGGCACGAACCTGTGTCCCCTGCATTGGCAGGTGGACTCTCAACCACTGCACCACCAGGGAAGCCCCAATGTAAATTTAATTTTCAGCCAAGCCTTTGTTAAGACAATTGTTCCAATTTTCAGAAAGATGTTAGAGAATGGGGGATGTAGATTCCAAAAACTACAGCCCTGTGGGTTTGATGTCAACCCTCTAGCAAAATTCTGGAACAGACTGTTTAAAAGCTCGTGAGAAGTGATTGCTGGGAGCCAGTTTAGGTTTCCAAAATCAGTCTTTCACCAAACCAGTCACATTTCCCTTTTTGACAGGCTTACAGGTCATGGAGATCAGGGGAATATCATGGAAAAAAATATAACTTAATTTCAGCAAAGAATTTGATATTCTGTGGGCAAGAATGACATGAATGACAGTACAGTTGAGTAGATTTGTAGCTGGTTGAACAGCTTTACCCAAGGAATGTCGTCTGCTTGATGAATCACTGCCTACCCGAAGGGGAGTCACAATGACAGACTCCCAAGTGCTATCTATGGTTTATCCAGTCCAAAATTTCAATTAATGATGGATGAAGACACAAAGACATGCTTATCAAAACTGCAGGTGTGACAGAGCTGGGAGAGAAGCCTAATTCATTAAATGTCAGATGAACCAAGAGAGGCAAAAGGTCTCAACAAACTAAAAGAACAGGCTGACATGAATAAGAATAAACTTAATAGGGATAAATGTAAAATCATCCATTAAAAAAATAAAATGCAAAAGTATGGTAGTATGGCAGGTTGAGATTAAAAATCGTTTTGTGAGAAGACATCCCAGGACTTTAAAGTAACTATAGCCCTAATACCATCTAGTAGGTCTCAGATCTCTTTGAAAATCTATGAAAATGTGGACAAAAAAATGTTGCTTGCCATTTCAGTAAACAAGGTATGTGCCCACCATCAGGCCATCAACGACTTCAGCTGCCCCCCAGATGGTGCACCGTGAGGGGAATTCAGAATGGAGAAAAACAGGATACTGGCCCTAGACAGTTAAGATGCACATCAAAGGAATAATTTCAATGAGCCCAGACTCTTGCATCTTTCCATACATAGAAAGGTACTAAAATCATTAACTTTAGATGTCTGTTTTTTTGGATTAGCAGTAACTTTTGATGTTCAACTACATGTCTGTCTGTTTTCAGGAGAAACTCCTCTATATCCTGGCTCCTCCTTACCTCTTTGGAGCAGTTCCTCAGAGCTATCTGAGAGGCTGTTTCCTAGGCTATAGTCTTCAGTAAGTTCCCTGGATAAAACATAACTTGCAACTTTTAGGTTGTGCAGTTTTGGGGTTTTGTTTTCTTGTTTTCAGTTGACAAAAGCTAAAGACTATCTCATAGACAAATGTCCATAGTCATAAAATTTGGTTTACAATTTCAGCTGGAGTTTGTTGGTGACCAGCAGGGGTCACAGACTAGGAGTTAAGAATCCTTGGATAGTATAATTGGGCCACATAAAAACTACAGCAAGCTATGTGCTTTAACAGAAGTATAATATCAATACAATGGAGATAATAGCCCCACAGGGCTTGCTACATCCTACTTATAGTCTTCAGTTTACAGTATTCAGCTGAATGTAGAGACTGAAAAACTGGAATGTATCAATATAAATGGTGAAAGGTCTAGAAATTATGTTAAAGAGCACTGGAGGAACCTATGACATATCCTCTTTTTAAAAATTAGAGGGAACACAATAGCAGTCTTCCAAAATCTGAAGGCTGCCTTTTGTAAGAGGCTGCAGACTTAGAATACTCTATAGCAGTGCTATCCAGGAGAAATATAATGCTAGTCACATATGTAATTTAAAATTTTCTGGTCGCCACATTTTAAAGTAAAAAGAAACAGGTGAAATTAATTTTAATAATATATTGCATTTAACCCAATGTACTAAAAACAGTAGCATTTCGACACATGATCAGTGTAAAACTTTTTTCATATTGAGTTTTTGAAACCTGATGTGTATTATACATTTACAGCACATTTCAATTAGCCTGAGCCACACTTCAACATGGCTACCATATTGGACAGCACAGCTCTTTAGCTTCCCAGGGCAGAAGAGAGTGAATTAAGAGATGTTAGAGAGGAAGAACTTTCTAATAGAACTGCCCCCAAAATGGAACAAGTCCCCTTGTAGAATGGTGAGGTCTCTGTCATTGGATATGTTCTAATTGAGACTAGGTGACCACCTGTCAATGGTTATTTAGGCATTTCTGCATAGGGTGGGGGCTGGGATGGATAATCCTGAAGTTCATTCTTATTCTGAGGCTATAATTCTATGACTGTTCCTTTTGGGAATTGAGGTTATTTGAACCACCAACTCATGATATTCTGGGACAAGTGGGCAGCCAGCCTTTCCTAAGAAGATCTTGCCAATCTAGTTATGCAAATACATGCCAGGTCACGGCCACAGAACTAATTTGCCTCTGCCCCTTCTGTTGTGGAGCTGCAGCCTGAGTTATCCATGAAGACAGTGCATATGCTTGGCTCAGGCTCTGACATGCAGCTGAAGAGAGACTTAGCACATCACTGAGCTAAGCTCAGTCTGGAAATAACCCATTCAAAACATGTGTCAAACATACTCACTTAATTTTTGCGCTCATCCAGCCAGCTCACCTTTAGTTCCAGTTCTGCATTAAGCTCATTAACAGAAAATCAAGTGTTTGGCTGTGTTAAGAACATAAAGGTACTTCTGTGGAAAGAATCCCAAGGTGCTATTCAAAAACGAAAGCAATCCACAAAGAGGCCATTTGCTTGTGTTTATAACCAGTCACAGTCCTAGCCCTCAAGGTCTGCAACAGCTGATGATTGGCACTCTGAACCAAATTGGATACGCAACCAATGTTTGAGGAGCCTGCCCTAGGGTTTTTCTAATCCACATACAGCTGCAGTCTAGAGAAGCTGGAAAAGGCATGGGGGAGAGAGAATGAGCCCTGGAGGCCAGCTACCTGAATTCAAGCCCCACTCATGCCTCTTACTAGCTGTGTGATCTTGGACAAGTAACCAGTGGCAACTTTGGTAACCTCGAATTCACCCTTTTTACCTGAGGTACTGATCTGTCCCTGCCATTTATTTTAGTGTTTATAAAATTTAAGTTATACACAGAGTAAAAAACAACTGTTTGGTAGAGTTTGGTTCACTGATGACACTTTATAAACATTGGGGACACTTTTTTTAAGTGCTTTTATTTTTTCTGAATATATTAATATGTATATGCATGTGATATACATTCATTACAGAAAACTTGGAAAATATATAAAAGTATTTAGAAGAAATTTTAAATTACCCATTGTCTTACCACCCAGAGCAAACCACTTTTTAACACTTGGTCACTTCTGTGCATTTTTTGATATAATGGGCCTCATTTTTAAAAAACATCACTTTCTAACATGCTTCTAAGTTCCAGGATAACAAAGAGTAACTTTCCTATTGAAATCTCTGAAGTCATGTCTTTTTTCCTACTATCCTGAATGTCATAGGAGGGACATACCCCTACTATCATGATGTCATATTCAGAAGGGACATCATGAGTCTGGATTGACTCCATGAGAGAAAATAGGAATGAAGTCCTAGGATAGAACTTAGTAGCAGGTAAAAGACTAGTAGAGTCCCAATCCTGCATTTAACAAGTAGAGAAGCTGGAGCCCAGAGAACAGTGACTCCTATGACCAACAATTGAGCAGGACTTAGAGTTGGTGTATCTTTACCCCGCATAAGTACCCTCCCACCTCACCACACTGCTTCATACAGCATGATGCAACCTTACACATTCTAGCTAATTTGCAGCCCACTTTCTGCTAGGCATCTATTTTAAGATCAAAATTAAATGCTTAAATATAATTTTAAAAATAGTTGCATGGTACTCGGTTTGATAATGGGAAAGTCAGTTATTCCACAAAGGGCACTTTGTGAGGCTATCTTTCCAAAGAAAAAGCTCAAAAGAATTCTCTTAGCCATGTGCAAAATATTCACTTAATCAACGTGAACACTCATATTACTAGGCAGTTAAAATTATTTATTCAAAGAGCTTTATAGTCATGCCTTAATACCAATCTATAATAAACAGGAGAAATAAGAGCAATAATACTTACTATCATCCTAGTTAAATATAAGCACCATAAATAATATTTGCACCTTTAAGCAATTCATATATCCTTCCCAAATAATAAGATTGTAATGTGGAGCTTTTGCTTTTCAATGGGATAAAATATATTGCTGAGCTTTATTTTGTTTTTTGCAAGGGTAGTACTCAGGGAGGGACATTTTCTGGTCTATTTGGACCATTTGTATCCTTGAGAAAGAAATAACTATTATTTTTTTAATATTTATTTATTTGGCTACGCCGGGTCTTAGTCACGCCACGTGGGATCTTCGTTGCGGCATGTGGGATCTTTAGTTGAGGCATGCAGACTCTTAGTTGCAGCATGTGGGATCTAGTTCCCTGACCAGGGATCAAACCCGGGCCGCCTGCATTGGGCGTATGGAGTCTTAGCCACTGGACCACCAAGGAAGTCCCAAGAAAGAAATAACTTTAAAATTACAAGGATACCTCCATTATTACTTAGCTGTTCCTTACTAGATGCAGGAACGTTACCCTCCAGTCCCTAGTTCCCATACTTTTATATTACCTGCTGTATTATATTATAATTTATTTGTTGTTTATTAATAATGTATATATCTGCCTCTCTCATTAAATCATTTATCTTTCTTGAGGGCAGAATTTGCTGTGAGGATTAACTAACTGTATATGTAAGGCATTTAGCACAGCTCCTGGCACAGAGCAGGCGTGACCTGATATTACCCGTTATTATCATGTTTATTATTGACTTTAAGTGCTCACCACTGCCCAGAACAGAGTGTGGCATACTCAGAAATAGATGGAAATGTGGGTCCTTGGAATATCTGGTGTCTTAACCATCTACGTATTGAGCCAGTAAAATTGTACAGTCTCAGAGGAAGAGTCTTCCTCCCTGCTTAAGCAGATTTTAATTAGAAATGGTGTATACCAGACCAAGTCTTATGCACTGAGTTTGTAAAGATGGCCTGCCCTCAGAGAGCTCATCAGCAAATACTGGAGGAACACTTGAGTACTGTCTTAGGACCAGAGTAAGGAGAGAAGTGCAGAAGCAGAAAAAGGGGACTTAAAACTCTAGAGGACCAGAAAAGGTACTTCAGATAGCAGCCTTTGTCCTGAATGTTGAAGGTGGTGCCTGGAAAGGGTGTTCCAGGTCCCAGAGGATAAGTAATAATAGTAAACCTTTTATTTTCTCTAATGAAAATAGGGAAACAAGGCTATTTCCATGTCTGTCACCTGGAGAGGGTGGGCACAGAGGTCATATTACTGGCACTGTGCTGCCTGCAGGCGGCGCTGAGGAGGGTGCGGCCCACAGAGATGGAGGGACCTGTACCAGCTTCCCTCCTGGTCTCCCAGCATTCCTTGGGTCTGCTTGAATGTTTTGCTTCTACCAGCTCCCTCTGCCTCTTCTGGTTTCCTCAGTTATCACTGTCTGCCACTTTCTTAACCTTTCTGCTCCTGCTTTCCTTTGCTCATCTTTTCTGTCTCCTGTCATTTATTTTTTACTTCTTGGCTTTATCCCAATCCCTTTCAAGTGCTTCCTTCCTTTTCTCTAGAAAATAATTCATTCCCAGACATCTAAGTTACCTTCAAGTTGTGGGTGCCTCTAACTTTGGGGTTCCCAATTTCATGACTGCTCCCTATGCAAAATGTCTCTCCTTGCCACCAAGAAAGGTGTTCATTTTTCTGATTTCTGGGTTTGACAATGTTTGAGGTGCCAAAGTGCAATCTTTGAATAATTAAAGCCTTATGTAGGCAGCTCTGGGGGACTTTTATGACTAATAAATCCTATGAAATACTGTTAATTTAACTCCCTAAATAGTTCTCAGAAGTCACTGGAGCTATAGTGTGTATATATATTTTATCATTTACAAAGTACTTCTACCTTACTCTGCTTTTATTTAAGTATGAGAAATATATTTTCCACAAAAATATTTCTTTAAAACACAATGCAGGGCTCCCCTGGTGGCGCATTGGTTGAGAGTCCACCTGCTGATGCAGGGGACACGGGTTCATGCCCCGGTCCAGAAAGATCCCACATGCCGCGGAGTGGCTGGGCCCGTGAGCCATGGCTGCTGAGCCTGTGCGTCCGTAGCCTGTGCTCCGCAATGGGAGAGGCCCCAACAGTGAGAGGCCCGCGTACCGCAAAAAAAAAAACCACAATGCATATGACTCTAACACATTTCCCCTATTTCTATATATTTAAAGAAGCTCACATTTGTGCAGTATCTTAATTCCTTCACTTCTAATTCCTGAACTAACCAGAATGTCACTTTTATACCTCAAACACCTCACCTTTATGATGTGTTTTATAATTACCAAGCTCTTTCACGTACAAGATTTCATTTACTTCTTTCAACTCTGTATTATTTTTCTCATTTTACAGTTGACAAAGGTGAGGCAGAGAGACGTTGAGTATTTCTCCCCAGGTCTCACAGCCTAGCTGTGAGTATCAGTGGCCTCTTGAATGCAGGATTGCTGAGGCTCAGACTAGGGCACATCCTGCCACTACTTAAATGCCATTAGAAGATAGAAAGGCCTTTACTTTTAAACTCTAGGGCTTTGTCCCCTATTCCTTTAATGAAAAATGTAATGACTTCTCCTTTCCATTCTTTCTTCTAAAAATAGATGTCTCCTCCAATCATCATTAGACTAATGCAAAGGCACCGTGATAATTCTCACTTCTAAATAAGGCTCTTACTATGAGCAAGTCAATATAACTAATGGACTTGGCATTACCAGGAAAAAATTAGCTGCCAGGGTTATAAACACCATAAATGTTTTCTTGTAGAACAAAAGGTGATGACCACTGTCCTAGTCAGGTTCCATAGAAGCAGAGCTTGAGATGGGGATTCATGACATGTTACTTGCTGAGGCATTGCTCCCAGGAAAAACTGATAGGGCATGAAGGGATCAGGATGGGAGATACAAGTTTAGGAGCTTCAGTTTATTGACAGTATTTGAAGCACTGGGACTAAGATCGCCTAGAGAAGACATGGCCTAAACAGGGAACCAAGGGAGCCCAGGAATGATGCCCAGGGCCCTCAACATCTAGAGGTAAGCAAAGGAGGAACAACCAGCCAAGGGACTGAGAAGGAAAGGCTATTGATTTAGGAGGAAAACCAGAGGCCTTCAGAGTATGCAAAGATTTAAGGGTAATACAAGCATAGACAGTGCTAAGGAAAGTGATTTCCAGATCCTCGACTTCGTATTCACTCTCTCTAGAAACTTAACTGCCTGAGAATGTGCCTACTGAAAGTAAGAGCTTCTCCAGCCCATTTCCTTTCACAATCACTTGTCTCCCACTTTCTTCTCTCCCAGATCTTGCTACAGAGCAGTACCCAACAGTGTAAAACTGTCCCGGGCACAAAAAAGAAACAATACTGGTGTCAGTTTGATGAAGTTCATGACTGCAATATCTAGCTGACAAAGCCTTGTGCAAGTCAGGTGATAGCCAATATTTTGCTTTCCACAAAGTTGGAGGAGGACCTAATTGAGTTGAGAACTGGTGGATTATTAAAAAGAAATTTGTAATAAATTACTGTGTGGTTTTTGGCATATAACTCAGGATTTCAAAGAATTGCATACAGTTCTAAAGCAATATTCTATCTACTTATTTATATAAACAGGTTTTCTCAGAGCTTAAATCTTTCGAAAAGGAAAAATGGAGAGAATTGATGCTGAATTCTGTCTCATTATAACAATAAGTTGTATCTGTGGAAATATGAACTAATTGGGGAAAAAATAAGCCCTAGCCAACTCATAAGAATTTGTTTATAATAAAATTTTCTTTATAGGTTAATACTTTTTCATCAGAATGTGTAATATACAATATTTATGTTATTTTGATCAAGTGTATAAATAATTGTAATGATAGTTGAATCTAAAAGAAATGTTTTAATTTGTAGAGCCTTATAGTAATAGGAAATTTTAAAAGTTTTATTATCAATTTATATACATAATTTAGTTACAAAATTAGTTGAGTGATAAAATATCAATATATTAGGAAAATTTTTGTGCAGCAAGTTAATTGAAAATGTAAATTCGAGGGGAAATGGAAACAATGTATTGATAAAATATCTAACTGTTAAAGAAGTCTGTGTGTTTTCTAAATGGTTGTTAGTGAATATCAAATTTATATTGTGTTTAGATTCCACTGGGAACATTTAATAAGAGCAATATAACAGTTTAATTTTAAAATGTCAATATTTATAACATACTGGAAATTTTTTTTCTAGCAACTATTTAAACTTATGATGAAAAATATAAATGTCAACTCTAAAAATGTGCAAGGGTCTACAAAATTTTACTAAAATTTTTTAGGGGCTATATGAACAAAAATGTTTGAAAACAGCATATGTAAGCCAAGAGGAAAAAAAAAAATTTCAAACAGGGAGTGGTCAGCTGTATGAATGCTGTGGGGGATAAAATGAGAATACAATTGGACTGGCAGCAGGCATTAACCACCTTGATTGGAGCAAGTACAGTGCAGTGCAAGTTCAGTACAGAGAAGGAACTGGAAACCTAGTTGGAGTAGGTTGAAGTGAGAATGGGAGGTGAGGAAATAGAGACTGCAAATAAAGACAACTGTCAATAAATGCTGCTGTGAAGGGGAGCAGAGAAAGGAATTAGTAGCTGGAGGGATGGGGGTATTAAAAGAAGGTAGATATAGAAAAGAGGTACTAGAATGTGTTTGTATGCTGATGGGAAGAATTAAGTAGAGAAGAAAACAACTGATACTACATGAGACAAAGGAGATAATAGGAGCAAAGGTGAGAGACTCAGATCTGGAGCACAGTGAAACATGGACATATCTTCCATTGTCATAGAAAAGAAGGCATAGGGTGTGGGTGTAGGAGCCAGTGCTGTTATGTTTAAAGATGAAGAGGGTGATGGGTAGTGAAAAATGCTGTAGCATCAAGAGATGAGACATAGTTGATAAGGTCAAAAAATTATTGGAGTAAAGATAGTAGAATAAATAAGATAGAAGAATAGGAAGTATTGAAGAGAAAGATGTTTGAAATTGATATTTTAGAGGGGATACAATTACTGGTTTGATCAAGGGAATTGGTGGTGAGGTAGAGTGAAGGAAAAGGTAATCAGAGGTGATGAAGTTAAGTAGCTGAGACTCCAGGTATTGGATGGATCACCCACATGGATATTGAAGTCACCAAGAATACTAACTGGAGTAGAATGAAGAAGAAGACAGTGAATCAGGTACCAATCTTATAAATAAAGAGATTAACTGGGAGGCTAGTAGACGAGGGCTATAAGAGAATGTTGAGTAGAATAGTAATATGTTATGAGCTTTAAAAAAATGGGGGTTTCTGAAAAATGAAGGAAGGCAAATACTTTCTAGTGGGTAATAGGTATTACCTACCATGAGAAGAGAACAACTTTCCTGTGTCAATGCCCCCAGGTATATGGAGCGTGAGAGAAAGAGCAGCCACCACTTGAGACAAATATCAGGGAGGTAGGTGCAGGTGGAGCAAGAGGGCCAAGGGTGATTCAGAGGAGCAGTTGAGGATTCAAGGGAGTTTGCTGATGACAGACTGAGAGTGTGAGCATGAACAATAGAAGGACTTGGGAGGGAATCTGGATGATGGTGGATGGCCCAGGAGACTTGTGCTTCTGCTGGTGATATCAATGATGGAATTTTCCCTCTTGACAAGGCATGCCATCAGTGCATTCTGAAGTCCAGAGGACTTAGCTAGAAGATACATGGACAAGTGTCCACTCAGCCTCTTCATTTTTCACTAATCAGAAAACCAGTGGATGTAGGGGAATTGGTCAAAGAGAAACTATACTTATGAACAATCTCTTCATATCTCATCCTCAAAGGACTGGATTTTGGGGGGGTTTTTTCTTAGTATTCCTGCAATTTGAGTATGCCACCACCAGGGAGCAGTAGTGCAACAGACATGTAATCTCAAGACTGGCATTTTCTTTTATTCCAGGGATATTTCTGCTCAAGCCTATCCAGTTTTCCAACAGAAAATTTTAACATCCAATTGAGGAAACACAAATTCATTATGAGATAAACTAAAAATAATAATTATTAAACCATTCACAGATAAGACTGAGAGCAAATATTAGAGAAATAAGCAGTTAGATAGATTTTTATGTTTCCATTTCAACTTGCCTAAACTTTAGTTCTAAGCCTCATTTGAATTTGAAAAATAGACAGGAATTCAGCAGGGGTAGGATACATTCACAGCTGTAGGGCTCAATCCCCAAGCATTAGTCACACTCTTTTTGGGGTCGGTAGCCCAAACTTAGGTCACTAGCCAATTTCCTTTGACTGCACCCAAGCTGATCAGTGGAAAATTGTGTATTTGCTTTCTTCATGTCCCAAGACCAAAAGCATCTGCTTTGTGTTGCCATGTTGGGGAGGGTAAGAGAGGGAAGAGAGAAGTGGAGAGAGTTATCTTCATTATGTCACTAATATTGGAAAAGACCAAGGTCTCTCCAGTCCTAGATTTCTCTCTGAAATATGTGGCTGCTCTGAAGATGCTATTCATGACGTGTTTCCTCTTTTGATTGAGCCAGAGTGATATACAGTAGTGGTTGTTTCTAGTGCTTAGTTGAGTTTATCCTTAGCAAAGAGTCTTAACTGACAAAATAGCTTCTCCCCCAGTATCAGAAATTATAAAATCTTTGTCTATAACCAATCCCTTCAAATAAATTTAAAACTCTATACACACATGGTTTCATTTACTCAGACAACCAACTGCAATAATTACTATTACTTTTCCCACTTTAGAGGTGAGAAGACTGAGCCTCAGAGGTCTTGAACTTCTAACTGGCTTCATCAGAGACTTAATGATTTTATTTTTTAAAAAAAATTTGAGCACAGGGAACCATCCTCAAAATCTTGTAATAATCTACAAGGGAAAAGAATATGAAAAAGAATATATATATATATATATATATATATATATAGTGTTTTCTACCCTTAGAAAAGAAAAGCTGCTTAAATTTCTCACAGTTGAATTTCTAATGAGAAAAGATACACATGTACAATATTTTTCGTAAACTTAAAAATGCTCAATCCTCAGATTGGCTCAAATAGAATTTTCCCTTTCTTTCTTTTAAAAAAAGTGCTTGACAAATTTTAAACCCACTGAACAAATATGATTTGCTATTAAGCCGTTATTTCAAAACAAAGTGAAGCTCAATGGATTTTTTTTCCACCAGAAGTCACACTTCTAGTCCAGAGAAACAACCTAAAAACAACAGTTAATGAATGTGTTAATTGTTCTTCCTTGTGCTTATCACTAGCCAGTGTCATTGTTTGGCTAGACTATTCCCAAATGTACACAAAATGTAGGTTTCTATTCTATACAGATATTAAAATAGGGTCTGGCAAACACAAAAGATAAAGTGGAAAAAGAGGATAGATTCAAATGTGTATTTTACAATAAATGTACCATGTACTTCTGAGAATTTGCTTAAATCAATAGTTTAAGTCATATTGTTGCCCAAATCTATTAGCCAAATGTAAAGAATTCATCACAGGACAGAGTTAATACGCTTTGCTAATTTATGTTTATTGATAAGGACTTGGCTGGAGGAGGAAGATTCAGCTTTTACTTCGATAAAAAATGTGAGCTCTAGAACTTAGAACTGAATATTGCTGCAGTGCTCCTGGGAAAAATACAGTTAGAAGCTCTTCCCTGGTTTGCTACCATCTGGGCTACAAACCCACGCCCCCATCCTTATCTCCTCTACCAACAGACACAATACATATAGTCCTATGGTTCTATTCATTGGGTCATTGATGGATAAGTGATCAGCCAAGAGTTTTGATTGCCACAGACAGAAACAGCTCTGGAAATGTTTTGGAAGGCTATGGGAACCCTAGTGTGTCCACCAGAGGCTGAAGAACAGTCACTGGAAAAGACAGGAACCAAGGGGCTCTGTGGAATGGGGAAGCAGACATACTTGTAGCAGCAGGAACCCCAGGGTCAGCATGCTGCTGCACGTTTTCATCACTTCTTAAGCTCCGGAGTCAACCTCCTGGAAGAGATTGGTTGATTGGCCAAGATCAGGTCACATGACCACTCCCCAGCTATGCAGGGACAGGGAGAGGAAGAACATGGCCCCTGCCACATCCTTAGAGAGAAGTGTCTAGATTTATGTTCCCACCAAGAGCTTACATAATTGGGGAAAAGAAATTCTCAGGAAGGAAACTGGTATGCTCTTGAAGAGGAGCAATGAATACTAGGCAGCCACAACAATACGAATATTTACTAATGTAAGTTTAGGAAGGATTAATAATTAAGGGTTGCAAACAAGTAGAAAGGATTCTGGGGAGAGCAGCTACAGGAACATTGAGCACAGAAGAGCTTCCATGAGCACTTAACATATGCTAGGCACTCAGATTTAGTTGTGTTACTTTATTCAACCTGCATGACAACTCTGTGCAATAAGTACTCTATTATTTCTGTCTTACCTTGAGATGAAATAAAAACTGAGGTTTATAAAGATAAAGCAGGGTTTTTTAATGTAGGCACTATTGACATTGGAGCCAGTTAATTCTTTTTTATGGAAGGCTGTCCTGTACACTGTAGGATGTCTAGTGGCAACCCTGGTCTCTACACACTAGATGCTGTAGCACCCCACTTCCCAGTTGTGACAACCAAAAATGTCTCCAGACATTGCTAAATATCCCTGGGGCAGCACAAAATTGCCCCCAGTTGAGAACCACTGAGGTAAAGCCATTTTCCCAAGTCACACCACATAAGGATTGCTCCCAGACCTGTCTGAAACCAGAACCTAAACTGCCAACCATGTTCTTGACACATATTAGTTTACAGAGCATTTGCACACAGATTATTTCACTAGTGTCTGATAACATTCCTATAGGGGAGATGAGGCAAATTTGGTTGTCTTTCTGTTTCCTTTAGGAAAATGAAACTTCATCGAGTTTGTGACTTGCCTGAGAGCTCTCAGTTCTCAATTTGTCAAGCCACCACTCAAAAACCTTTTTGGTTTGTTTGGTTTTTGGTTTGTTTGGTTTTTAGTTTGTTTTGTTTTGTTTGCTTCTAACCGAGTATTTTTTCCATTCTATCACAGTTTTACTAAACAATAGAATTAATATTAGGAATAAGTTCCTTAATCAAAATGTTAAGGAGAGGGCTTCCCTGGTGGTGCAGTGGTTGAGAGTCCGCCTGCCGATGCAGGGGACACGGGTTCGTGCCCCGGTCTGGGAAGATCCCACATGCTGCGGTGTGGCTGGGCCCGTGAGCCATGGCCCCTGAGCCTGCGCATCCAGAGCCTGTGCTCCGCAACGGGAGAGGCCACAGCAGTGAGAGGCCCGTGTACTGCAAAAAAAATAAATAAATAAAAAATTGTTAAGGAGAAATATAAATTCTCCTTGAATGATTAAGTTTTACTATTTTGGAGCAAGTAAAAAGTCAGAGTGAAGGAAGGAAGGAAAGGAAGGAGGGAGGGAGAGAAGAAAGAAGGGAAAATGAATTCATCTGGCTGCCCCGAGGTTTTATCCTCACTCTTACCAAAAACAGACTCTGAATATACATCACAAGTAACTTTGTACCCCAGAAGAACGAAGGGGGAAGAGCCCTTTGGGTTTCATCACAAGGTGGCCGCATACTCCCTCTAATATGCTGAGACATTGTTTTATTTCTGACTCAGAGGGAAGACTGACTCACAAACACCACTTTACCACTTAACATTTCATTGAAGGTCTCATGGCCAAGACTAGGTCAAATTCAAGGCAGCTTGGAGTAAGAGATCAGATGAGTTCATGGCCCAAGGCGGGATGGCTACAGATGTTTGGTAAGGAAGGACTTTGACAGCTGGGATCTTTGTGACTTAAAAGCAAAACAAATCTTCTGGCTAATTGGGAACCAAGACAATGCCTAAAAAGAAAACAACAGGCCTTGATTAACCACTAGAACTCCCAGGCCTTGTCCCATCTGCTAGGAAGTGGTGACCAGCAATGATATCCAAGAACCACTAAGGATCCTGCTGTTTGCTGTGCATCATCATTGGCCTCCCCAGCTGCTAGAGGCCATGTCAAGTCCTGGAGACACAGCAGCTGGCCCAGCTTTGATGAAAGTGTGACTACTGGGAAATGTGAGATGTGAGGGCTGTGTGAGGAAGAGCCCCAGGTTAAACCACTTGACCAGCTCTTCTTTTCTGCCCCCCTTGTGTCAAACCCAGTGTGGTATAGAAGACAGAGCCTGCGAAATCAGCAGACTGTATTCAAGCCCCAGCTTTGACTTTGTCTTTAATTTCTTTTGGTCTCCGTTTCTTCATCTGTAAAACTAGATGATTGTGCTTGTTTCCCAGGCTTGTTGTGAAGACTAAATGAAGGTCTGTTTGCAAGACACCTAGGGAAATGCATGCCATACAATAGATGCTCAGTAAAGGCTATCATCTCCTTTACTGTAGAACCCAACATGGGTTTCCTCCACATGGCCTTCTCCTCTGCTATCAGTGAGCACACACTGAATGTGGTGATGTGAGTTTCAATTCTGCTCCTCCACCCTGCTCAGCTCATCACTCCCCAAAATGCCCTCTCCTTTTACTTTAGGAATCTTTCCTTCTTTTTATGAGCTAGAGCTACTTCTGAGAATTCTTCAGTGAAAGCTCTGACTGGGATAGAGTGGCACTAAATGCTGTTCCAAGCAGTTGCTTCCACAGTGAACTCCTGGCACAATACCGTATTTACTTAGCTCTTGTCATACACAGAATAGTTCTAATGCATACACTCCATGCCCTCAAAGTACATTACCTAACTGACACTCATGCATGCACACAAAGTCATACATCTCTAAACCAGAGAGAGAACAGCAGGAAAGGAAAAGAAGGTTTGGGGGTAATATTTTCTTCTTTATTATTTAATTGCTTAGATGAAAAAAGAAATGTTCCTTTAAAAAAATCCAGGTTAACAGAATTCTTAACCAAAGGCTGCAAACAGAAAAATCCTAAAAAATTCATACAAATATCTAATTTATTATACCTCCCTTCATCTCCAGTATATTAGATGGGCAGTCTCAACCTCATTTTCTCCTAGTAAAGACTTCTGCGCTCAAGAAAGATAGGAAACTCAAAAACCCATTCAAATTAAAGTGTAAAAATCTTAAAGACAGTGAAAGTTATTCCTAGAGGAAGTTGCTTTTTGATCAAGAATCTAGACTCGGGCTTCCCTGGTGGCGCAGTGGTTGGGAGTCTGCCTGCCGATGCAGGGGACACGGGTTCGTGCCCCGGTCCGGGAAGATCCCACATGCCGCGGAGCGGCTGGGCCCATGAGCCATGGCCGCTGAGCCTGCGCGTCTGGAGCCTGTGCTCCGCAATGGGAGAGGCCGCAACAGTGAGAGGCCCGTGTACTGCAAAAAAAAAAAAAAAGAATCTAGACTCATGCTGAAAAAGATGTGCTATGGAATTTGGGCATGGGCAAAGTAAGATTTGGGAGAAGGAACCAGCAGTGCAGCCTTCCTATTACCCCTCCCTGGGGAGTAAGAAAAATTCTTCCATTTAGGATTTGCTTCTTGGCCTACACCAAGTATCTCTTTCTGTGGTTTTAGTGAGGAATTTAGGGA
>NW_006792921.1:3979030-3990097 GCF_000442215.2 Lipotes vexillifer | reverse complement strand
AGGGAAAGAAGAATGAGAAAAATGAGAATGGTCCAGGGCAGCAGGAGCTTTTATCTTATTACATGCTACAAAACAGCTGTCTTCCTCAATAGGAACAAGTATGCAGAGCTTACCAGTAGTCCCCTCAGTATCTATGTTCACTTCTTTATGTTCATAATATTCTTTACTTCCAGGGATGGAGACACATCATCAGCCCTTTTGCAGCTAGGTATGCCCATATGACTTAGCTCTGGCCAATGAGAGGTGTCATGTGGCAGCTTCCAGGAATCTAACCAAGAAACAGTGCAGGTGTGCCCTTGTCAAGTCTTCTCCATCCTGCTGCTGAAACACAGCACTCACTGTTGTGACCCTGGGGTGTGGGCCATCCAAGGTGAAACAGCACAGTAGAGAGAGCCTGGCTCCCTGACCCACTGAGCATCATAGCTGCCCTGAACCATCTGCCAATATTTTCACATGAGACGGAAAGGGATTTCTATCAGTCCAAGCTGTTATCTTGGGTTTTCTCTCACAGCTGAATGCGAGTCTAACTATGGATACAAGCCTACAACAGATGAGTGTATCTTCTCAGGTTAACGAATGCCCACAAACCTACTGATTGCCCATGGGTTTATTTGTGTTCAAGTTCAGCTCATACTTAGTGGGCTAAGCCTTAGTAAATAATCATCATGTTTATCACTTCTCTGTTAAATGCCAGAGTGCCAAACCATTGCCTAAAATGATGTCGTATCATAAAAAATTTATTTCTAAGTTGAGAGAGCCTTGCACACAAACCCATGTAAGCATACACCTATGTGTGTTATAACATATACACACTTTTCATTGAGATAGCAGCTGTATAGGTGGAAAGCCTTCTTTCCAGCATGCCACATCTGGGGAAACTTCAAGAGCCAATTGCCTTTTTCACTTTGCCAGGGAGTAGAAAATGACTCGTTGTATCCAAAGCAGGCCTAAGTGCCCCCTGATATATTTACCTATCTGCCTTCAATTAGAAAAGTGCAGTTATTTTCTATTTATTTATAGACGTCATTTTGGTTATACTGGTGCTTTACTATATGTTGTTCACTTCCCTTGAACAGAGAGGCATGTTTACAAAGCCCTTACCCATAATTAGTGTCACTCAGTGGAACAAGGCGCCTCTGTTTTGTACCTGCCACAGCTGTCATGCTCTCTTCAGAACGAATTGCACTGATGGATGACTTGAGTCACCAGTTTCTTAAGAAAGTAGCATAAAAAGTGTTATTGCAGTGGGTCTGGTGCTCAGGGAAGCCATATCAGGTGTTATACTCTGTGACAGCCCGAGCTCAGAGAGAGCTTCCTCTATTACATTTCCAGTTAATTATTCCTGTACTTTTCAATAGCTCCATGTCATAAAAACATGGCATGCAGTCGATTCGGATTAGCCTTATCCTGTCAGGTGATGGCAGACCTCAGACGACACGTTAATCAGCGGAGCTGGCTCGGGTATTCTGTGTGTGTGACTACTGTCGGCCATGTTTAAGTTGTGGGGATGGGGACGGGGACGCGTTTTTTATGGGTATACATTTCATTAAGGTTCTAATAAAAGTGCCGTGTCTGTCTGAGAAAAATATAACATGCCCCACTGCTCTGTTTAATTTTTCTTTTGGACACTTTTCTATTAACATAAATAGCTTAAAGGAAAAGCATGTTGGTAAGTAATATTCTTCTCCAAACATGAAGCCTTATTAAAACTTCAAGGTACTTTAAAAAAAAAATCTTCATGATCCTCTCTACTATTACTTTTGGTCCCTCAGGTCCAGTCACAGGCCAAATGGACTTCACTCCAATGCCATGCCAATCGTGGGCAGCAAGAAATGGAGCCACGGCTGCAGGAATTCACCAAGCCTTCTCCAGGCTGGCCAAGCAGGTACTGCATTGAACATACACATTTTTATTCCAAAGGGAGCAGAAGTTTTATAGAGCTCTGTCTTCCAGCCTGTCAGTGTAATAAGCACACTATAGAAACTTCCATCTCTTGTTTGAAGGATTCAAAAAGTGTATGCACAATCAAAATGAAATAGAGAATTGAAAATCACTTTCCTAGGAGTGCTTTTTGCTGTGGGTAACAGAAGAAGTCACAAACACTGGCTTAAACCATAGGCACATTAATTTCTTGCTGAACAAGGTAGCTAGGAAGAATTTGTGATGTCGTCAGGGTCCTAGGCCCCTTCCATTCTCCTTCTCCATGTAGGCATTCATCATTAGTTGTGTCTCTTCAGGGTCAAAAGACAGCTCCAGGCAAGAAGTTGAACTCTTCCAGAAGCCCATATTCAAACTGGATCACATGACCACCTCTAGATGAATGGCTAGTAAAGTATCTGGATTTTTCAGTCTCTGAAGTGGGATGTGGACAAAGGAGAAAGGAATTGGGAATGGCTGATGAGTGAACCAACAAAGTCAGTCACAGGGAGGCCCCAGATAATGCACAAGTAGGGCACTTGAATTAGCCAAGTAGTGGCCTTCCTCCTCCACTTTATTTGGACTTGTAAACCCAGCCTTAATACTACAGGAATCTACTCTCCACCCTGCAGTCAGAGAGATCTTGCTAAAATTTTATTCTGATCAAGTCCTTCCTCTGCTAAAAATTCTTAATCACTCACCACTGATCTCAGGTTATAGTTCAAACTCCTTAATGTGCTTAATAATGTCTTTAATGGTTCACTTCTTTCCCCCTCTATAGCCTTATCTATCAACTATACCAGCCTGCCCTACCTTTAGATCTTTTTTTCCTAGAGACAGTTCATTTCTTTATCACTTAAGTCATTTCTAGTTGGCATTTTTCGTACTTACAACTGAAAAAAATCTTAGGTAATACACTCCCTCTAAAGACTGTGAGAATGAAAAGAATGCATATGAAGAGCTCAGTGCAGGACATGGCCCAGAGAAGCCCGTGAAACATGATGTCAGTCATGATCATCAGCCAAGAGACTCTTCTGGGTCAATGAGGAGAGACTGATCCCAGTGCAGCTCAGGCCAGTGCAGATAGTTGTAAAGGATAAATTCCTCAAAGGAAGGGACCTTGTCTGGGTAAAACTCACTAATTCCTATCATTATCCAAGCCAATGCCAAAGACTCTATAAGAATAATTAGAATGATTTCTGTGGCAGTCTCAGCAGCGCTGTGACTGTCAAATGATACCAGAATGTTAAGCTTCAAATCATGTCTATTTGTTTTTAAAAAATTTTTTTAAGGAAACTAAAATCAGACACTTGGAAACTGGCAATTATAACTAGTTGCATGTGGTTTCCATGAATGGCCCAGTTTTCTAAACTGTTTGATTTATTTGGGGAATGTTAATTTACATTTGTCCCTTTCACTCATCACTATCCCTTTATTACCAAACTTTATTGCTCTGGACTATAAATTCTTACATAGCATATGGACCACATAACTTTCTTGGATACCAAATTAACAAGGATTTTTTTCTAAACGGTAATTATAATAAAGTATGGTACATGCAGCTTAATTTTCAATTTAATGCTTGAAGGTGCATAGGAAATTTAGCTCCATGGCTCAGAGATGGGGAAAGCTGCCATGTATATGCTCAATTCTAAAGAGTGGGTCTGGGAAACAGATGTTCGTAGGAGCAAAAGAGAGATGAGGGTAATGAAAAAGTGTATATGAAATGATATCAATGATTAAAGGCCAGGATGTAGTTCATGCTCATTAATAGATGAGGAGAGAGGAATAGGAAAGGGAAATCTCAAAGTTGTCGAAGAACATAAAAGACGCTCCATTCTCGGCTCGGGCAACCTGTCTTTTTCCTGGCTCCTTTACAGACATCTTGCTCCCTCCTTCATGCAGCCCAGTAGTGTGGACCTGCAACCACAGGTTGTGGTGTGTCCTAAATGTGAACTAATTCCTGTGAGTGGGAAAGAGGACGGAGCACAGTGGGAAGCCTAGTATTAGTAACTGTGTAGTCCTAGGATTGTTCTTCTAGGAGATAAGTTTTATGAAAATATTCATGAGAGTGGAAGCTATTCCAGAAAGTCATATGTTACTGCTCCCCCCACCCCAGTCTCAAATGCTTTGAACAATCTCAAATGTTCCCACTTCTCCCTGCCACCCCGGCCACTTGTCCCATTTAGCTCTTAATTTCTATGAGCAGAGATGTATGTAATCTACGTCTGGATTGAATTTATGAGTACCTTTGTAATGCACTTTACTTCTATCATTATATAAAGGTGTCTGATGGAAATTTAGGAAGAGTTCAAAATCCATGGTACCTATTGGGACTCTTTATGTCATGTGTGTGTGTCTGTGTGTCATGACTGACACAAAGTCCAGTTCAAACTGACTCAAGCAAAAAAAAAAAGGGAATGTATTGGCTCACATGATTGGAAAGTCCAGAGATTATGCTAACTTCAGGTAAGGCTTGATCTAGAAACTCCAACAGTATCAATGGCCAAGAGACACATGAAAAAAAGCTTAATATTGCTAATTATCAGAGAAATGCAAATCAAAATCACAGTGAGATATCACCTCACACCTGTCAAAATGGCTATCATGAAAAAGAGCACAAGTAACAAGTGTTGGCAAGGATGTGGAGAAAAGGGAACCCTAGTACACTGTTGGTGGGACTGTATAATAAATTCATCCAGCCACTGTGGAAAACAGTATGGAGGTCCCTCAAAAAACTGAAAGAAGAACTACCATATGATCCAGCAATTCCACTGCTGGGTGTATATCCAGAGGAAACAAAAACACTAATTCGAAAAAACACATGCACCCCAGCGTTAAGAGCAGCAAGCACTATTTACAATAACCAAGATATGGAAGCAACCTAAGTGTCTATCAACAGACGAATGGATAAAGAAGATGTGTTCTATATATATATATATATATATATATAAAGTAGAATATTACTCAGCCATAAGAGAGAATTAAATTCTGCCATTTGCAACAACATAGATAGACCTAGAGGGTATTACTTAGTGAAATAAGTCAAAGTAAGACAAATACTCTATGTTATCACTTACAGATGGAATCTAAAAGATAAAACAAATGAACCTATATGACAAAACAGGAACAGACTCACAGATACAGAGGACAAACCCGTGGTTACCAGTAGAGAGAGGGAAGGAAGGAGAAACAAGATAGGAGTAGAGGATTAAAAGATACAAACTACTATGTATAAAATAAATAAGCAAGAAGGATATATTATACAGGGAAACATAGCCATTATTTTGTCTATAAATATGTTGAATCACTATGTTGTACACCTGAAATTAATATAATATTATAAGTCAACTATCCTTCAATTATAAGATAAGAAAAAAAAAACCCCAGAAAAACCCAGGAGACTTCCCTGGTGGTTCAGTGGTTAAGACTCTGAGCTTCTACTGCAGGGGGCACAGGTTCAATCCCTGGTCAGGGAACTAAGATTCCACATGCCACAATGCGGTGTGGCCAAAAAATAAAAATAAATTTAAAAAACCAGTATCACAAAGGATTAGGCTTCTCTCCATTTCTCTGCTCTTCCTTCTGTAGTTTCCTCAGGCTCTCCACAGTGTCCTCTTCTCCCTGTGTCACCCCTGAAGCTGAGGGCTTTCCCTGGGATGACAAAAGGAATGTCTGTCTCCATTCTTACATACTACACCATTCAATCTAGTGGATTCCATGGAAGAGAGAAAGGAATCTCTCTTTTCTAGAAATTCTAGCAAAGGTTTTCTCTCATCTCAATGTATATTACTGGATTAATGGTCTCTCCCTGAAGCAATACTGTAGCCAGAGGAAGCAGAGTGATTAGCTTAAGCCATGAAGTTTTAAGGGAGTTAAAATTCCACCCACACCACGTGGTAGAAATGGAGGAACGGAGCTTCCTCAAAGGAAATTGGAAGGGCTGTAAACAGGGAGGAGAAGCAAAGTGTGCTAAGCATCGAGCAGTAGCACTGTCTACTCGATAGCTTACCCTCAACAAATGGCCACTGTCCTCCACCCCAGAGATACCATGGGACGTAACACTTCAGAGGGTGTCAGATACGAAGACAATGAGTATCCTTAAAAAGATGTAGATATAGGTATTATATATGGATATGAACATGGATATAGATATATTTCCTTAGTGTATTCCTTAGGTTAACCTTTGTGACTCTGAGGGACAAAAGTCAGCTCTTTGTCCTGCATCCCACCATTGGTGGTTGAATGCTGGTATCAATAAGGGAAATTCACGTTGTTAACTTTCCTCTCTAATTGTCTCTGTATAACACCCAGTATATGATTTAAAAGGCCTTGACCAGAACCAACAGCAATAATTTCATTAAGTAATTCACCTGCAAATAAAATAAGAATTGGCGATTTTTTGGTGGGCATCACAGCACCCTTTCCCCAGAGCTACCACACAGGAAACAAAATTCAGTTATTTCTCCAGCACTTGGCACAGTGTGTGTCATATAGTAGAATGTGAATAAATATTTGAACAGATATTTCTTTGATTGAATGAATGATTGAATAAGGTACAAAGGCAGGTGTCAAAGTAAAAAGGGACTTGGTCACAATCCCATCATCTCCTAGTGCCCCTCCATCTCTGGAGCTATAGTCCCTGATGAAGCAGATGACCATTCACACTGACACAGCTTTAAAAAAATATTTAAGTCCCACTAGGCCAATTATGGGCCTACTTTCTCAGCTGGCTCATAGGGCATAAGGACTTGGAGCAAAAGCAAAATTATAAAAGTTCACACCTCTCCTATTGGCCCTCTCTCCTAAAATCAGTGCCAAGGCTTACACCCCTCTGTACCTTTTCCCACAACAAAAGGGCACTAGATCTAGGGATGGGGAGAATTGGGATCAGAAAAATCTGTAAAACCCATTACATTTTAAGTGTGGTTCCAGTATGTTGTTAATTTGACTTGAAAATTAGGGAAAGCTAAGAATAAAAGACCATTCCATCTAAGTTTCTTCAGATAAAGGGTGAGGTAAGAGGCAAAAATTGGAAATATATATAAAAGAGTCCTAGGTACTCTTTTACATACATTTTCTTTTAACTTTACTTCTAAGGTTATAACCACTGTCAGAATACCCTGCTGAGAGCACTCACAAATTCAGAATTACAGAAAAATCAGACTGTTGCTCTCTGCCTAGCTGTCACTGATGTGCTGTGGACTGTCTTTACTTAGGGCAGTTCTTGCCACCCTGGAGCGTGGAATTGTGGAGCCAACAATAAACTGACAAGGTCCAGCGCAGTCGGAGTTGGTAAGTCTGCACCTGGCAACGTTTGTCTGTGGAATTCAGTTTCCTACGTTGCGTGTCTTACCCCAGCACTAATACTATCATTTAAGAAATGAGAACAAGAGCTAGGCCAAAGGCAGGGTTGGTTATGCCATAAATAACGTCATGTTTGAAGCAATTTATGCAGCTGCCTGGTGAGCCAGGCCCGAGAGGCTGGCACACACGGCCGCTGCCTGTATGGCCCAGTTGGGGAGTGTTCTGTGCATGGAATGTGGCTATTGGCACAATTTTATTCTGTACCTGGACCAGCTTGAATTGCTGACTCATTGCCAGGAAACCTAGCAGACCTTTGGGAAACCATTAGGAAGAAGGCCATATATTTCATGTGTCTTGTGAATGGAAAGATGGATGCTGTCAGCAAGCCCTCTTTTACTGCCAGATTGGGCATAAGACGAGCATAATGGGGATTTAGATTATACAGAAAGAGCCTTTTCATAGAATTTATTTAGTAATAGCTAACAATTATAATAACTTCCAAGTATTGGGTATCCACTATGAGCCAGGTAGTATGCTGAGCATCTTAGATATATTATCTCTAATTCTCATCACCACCATGTAAGGTGAGTGAGTGAGTGAGTGTGTGTGTGTGTGTCTGTGTGTGTGTGTGTCTGTGTGTGTGTGTGTGATCATCTTATAAACAAGGAAGCTGCTGTTCAGAGAAGTTAAATGGCTTGCTTAAGGCTAGGAATGTGCCCAGCGATGAGACGCAGACCTAGTTTTCTTTGGGCCCCCAAGCCCTATGTTTTTCTCCCTAAGTCACTCTGTGTCCTGCCACCTCTGGCTTCTGCCCGTGTGGAGTAAGAAGCCACACAAATAACTGGTGATCCTATGAGCACCAAACCTCTGGATTGACCAGTGGGAGTGTTTGGATGAATTACACACAAATCTCAGCACATGGACATAGTCCGTGCCCAACCAAGGGCAGCATTTCATTGTTCTCACCTGGAAAGCATCTCTTCATACAACTTCCCTGGTCACAGCACCAAGTCCAGAATGAAATTTTCAAGCCGAGGGGACGTGGACAGTTTGGAACACAACAATATCTCAAGGATACCAGTCCTCTCTAGCTCAGGACAGAGAGCTCCGGTAACAAATGGTTTGAATTACAGGGAATTTGAATGTGTTCTCTTTTCTTGGACAGAGCCGATGCAATTATGAAATAACGCCGTTTTGAAAGTGTGTTGTCCAGATGCCACTACAGCTGAATCTTTTCACGAATAGCAAACTCTTGACCATTTCTTGCATGTTCATACCCCCGCATGAGAAGTGGACATCCATAATCTGTGAAAGGATTCCAAAGTGAAATTGACACCATTGCACTGAAAATCTAGGCTATTGAAACCTAGACAGTCCTGGTTGGGGAGGGGGCAGAGTTAATATTATTTAGAAAAAAAACAACAGCTGTTTAATGATACCTTAGGAATTAGAAAAATTTCATGATTTGCCAAGATGAGCCAAATGTTGTGACACATTAAACACTGACATTGAAACATGCTCTAATGTGAGTTCCCCACTGCTTACTCACTTCATTTTTTTAAAGGGGAAAGTTTTTTTGGTATAACAATTTTCTGTTCTTGGACTCAATCTAAACAATTTTTCCCTCCTTCCTGCCTTCCAAGTGGTGTTAAATCGAAGACCAAAAAACAAACAAACAAACAAAAAAAATCGAAGACCACTTTGAGCTGTGCAGAAAAGGGATGAGTCTCTCTAAAAATAATTAATAAAAAATCTCCTGCTCTGGTCTTGAAACACAAAATGGCTGGAACAACACAATGGAAATCTCACAATAAAAGAATATTAATTTAGGCCTAAGGAACAGAATTGCATCAATGCCTTGACAAATACTTCTCAAAATTAAAATTGCGTGTTTGTATGTAGTGACTGGATTTGACTATTTGAACATTTTTATGGCAGTATAAGCCCCAGGGTCATGACGTACAAGATTTGCTAGAATGAACAGGGAGAAATGTCCCATAGATATCCACAGAGTCCTTTTATTTCCCCATCTCTGTCTTCCTCAGCTTCTCGTAGCTGGGCTTATCGAGCCCTTAACCTGTGTGAACTCCCACCATCGCCCTCCCCTCCTCCACATCCCACCCCAGGGCCCAGAGCAACTGGGTTCAGAGAGAGGAAGTATGCAAATAGTAATGGACAATTCCTCCCATCTTTCATAACCCCTCCCTCACTCTAGCCTCCCCTCCCATCAGGCTCAGTCCAGTGAGATTTAATACAATGTCTTCCCTCTCATGTTGATCAAAGTTCTAATATCCCCATTCTGTCATTCATGGCTACTGGACACTCTTGTCCCCCAGGCTGTAACTTACTGAGGTGGATGTTCTGATGTGCTCCCCAGATCCTCTTTCAGGAAGGAAGGACTTATTCCCCCAGCTGCTGGGAGTACAGCCAGAAGATGACCCTCAGCTGTTAGCCATTTCTGAGAATTGCTTCTGTTGAAGAAAAGTGTCTGGCCCAAAGCCACACTTCCTTCCAGTGGCAGCCAGCACCCAGTGACTGATCAATTTGGGAGCATAAAGGCCTGACCCCCTCGGGTCTCTCCCTCCAGCACAGGGCAATGCTGAGTTCTCCCAAGTTTACCCATGAGGTCAGTCAAGGCCTTTGCTGGGACAGCATCTCATCCTTCCACCGATGTTGATCCCAAAAGCATTCCCAAATATACCTCCTGCATGCTGATTTGAGTCTCAGAATCTGCTTCTTGGGGAACTCACCCTGTGATACACATTCCTACAGAGCCCCCCTTCTGGTAAGGTGGTGTCTGTATCTAAATCTTGAGTTGAACAAAGGCCCCACCTTAACCTACCCCTATCTCTGCAGTTTGTAGGGGTGGGCTTCTGCTCAGGGCAGCATGCTGAGATGGTCTGTCTTCCACTGAAGGTCAAGCTGTACCACTGCTCCATGAGCCCCTGGTAAGTTGCTGCATCTGCATGGCACATCAGCAGTTCCCACCCTCCCAATAGGCAACTCCTTCACCTCCCCATTGGCCCCATGCTGAGCATCTGCCCAGTTCAAGACAGGCTATTGCTATCTCCTGCCCCCTTGAACCACTGTGTGTGCCTGTTTCACCCACTGGGCTGAGCCTCTGCAATTAACAGGATACCCCCCAGCACCTCCCTTCACGAAGGGCCTGCCCTGCTCTAAAGGGTGAGTTGAGACCAAGCCTGCTTCCTTCCAGCATCACTTGACCCCCATCACAACAAACCCTGTTATTCAAGTTACGTAGAGAGCTCAGTGGGATCTCAAAAGTGACAACTGAAACCCAGATATTGTTTTGTTCTTCCTGTAACCTGTGACTTTTAAGGCCTCACAAGCTTGGCAGGAGGTAGGACAGAGGGAGGGGTTGCAGATATACATGGGATAGTATTAACAGTAATAAGCAGCTCTTTTTTGGCCCTTACAACTTTATAGAAGTTTGAAAATCAAGAAATCTTAAATTTTGTGATCTTGCCATTTTAACTCAGCACCTGCAATGCCGCATTATGAGGAATGTTGCAGATGCAAGCTTTTGTTAGAGTTACTCAACACCTACAACTTGCCTATCTTTTCCTAAGTATTCAGTAATTCACCAGACTTTGCACTTCTACTTATATTACCACTAATTAGCCTGAATCAATGAGGTTTATATCCCTAATAGTTACTTTCTTAACCATTCCCAACTCATGACAAAAAGGGGCTTCTGTACCACTTTGGTCTTCCTACTCACCCCCTCCTATCCTTCACACTGTGGCTGGGCACCACAGCCATATCTAGAAATCAAATCGGACACAAGTATGGTGATAATAAGTGTATATATATATATATATT
>NW_006792921.1:3967868-3978986 GCF_000442215.2 Lipotes vexillifer | reverse complement strand
TTGGGGTTAGGAGTTTATTTATTTATTTTTGCTGTGTTGGGTCTTCATTTCTGTGCGAGGGCTTTCTCTAGTTGTGGCAAGTGGGGGCCACTCTTCATCGCGGTGCGTGGGCCTCTCACTATCGTGGGCTCTCCCGTTGCGGAGCACAGGCTCCAGACGCGCAGGCTCAGTAGTTGTGGCTCACAGGCCTAGTTGCTCCGTGGCATGTGGGATCCTCCCAGACCAGGGCTCAAACCTGTGTCCCCTGCATTGGCAGGCAGATTCTCAACGATTGCACCTCCAGGGAAGCCCAATAAGTATATTTTTATGTATTTGAGGTTTTACATTTATAAAGATGATGGGATTAGTGAAATCTTGGCTAAGCAAGCGCCAGAACAGCCTTGGAAAGGGAATGTGGTATAGGAAGCAGAGAACAGCCTGGCTTCCCTGTCTCTCCATCTATGTGCCTGGGGGCATAGGCCATTCTCTGCTTCCATCACCACATTCTCTTTTTCAGGGTTATCATAGTGCTCACTTAACCAAGATTTCACTAACATAAAACTATTCTGTGTCTGTGAACAGCTCTGTCTTCCAACCACATTTACTACAAAGAGATTCTGGTTTCCAAACGGCCTCTCCTTCTCTTTACTCATATCATACCTGTCCATCAACACCAACTTGAAGCCCCACTTCCTGCACAAAGCTTTCCCAGGTCCTGACTTTCAAGAAAGCGGTAAAGGGGGATATAATCCAGTGAGCTTGGCATCGATCCCTTGTGAATTCCAGAAGTGGATTATTGAATAGATGATTAATGAGCAAGTGCAAAAGAAAATGCTGATTGCTAGGAGGCTATGTGGGTCCACCACATTGAATTCATTATATTCTTGGGGACATTTCAGTTTAAAACAAATGTTAATCGGCATCTCTTACGTTGCACACCAGGCACTGTACTAGGTATTATAGGGAAAGCAGGACAAAGAGACGCAAGGCCTGTCCTGAGTGGGCCAAGACGAAAGCCAGTACAATCTGATTAGAGGTATTGTATGGGAGGAGAATAATGGAAGGCAGAATGTCCACTAGGAGTTTAATATCAACCAGGAGGGGAACCTTTTGACGTAAGAGTCAGAGTTCCCTCTTTTACCTAGTACTAATCGGCACTGCAATCCCTAACACAGAGGAAAAAGTAAAATACAGGCATACCTCATTTTATTGTACTTCCGAGCATTGCATTTTTACAAATTGAAGTTTTGTGGCAACCCTGTGTCAAGGAGGCCTATCAGTGCCATTTTTCCAACAGTATTTGTTCACTTTATATCTCTATGTCACATCTTGGTAATTCTTGCAATATTTCAAACTTCATTATTATTATTATTTGTTGTGATCTGTGATCAGTGATCTTTGATGTTACTATCACGATTTGTTGAAGGCTCCCATGATGGTTAGCATTTTTTAGCAATAAAATCTTTTAAAATTAAGTTATGTACATTGTTTTATAAGACATAATGCTGTTGCACACTTAATAGATACAGTATAGTGTAAACATAACTTTTATATGCATTGGGAAACCAAAAAATTCATGTGACTCAATTCATTGTGATATTTGCTTTATTGTGGTGATCTGGAACTGAATCCCAAATATCTCTGAGGTGTGCCTGTACCTGCTTATTAGGTGTGAATTACTTGTATAATGGAGCACAAAGTGTAGCTCCAGAATTATCTCAGTGGGTGAAATGATGGGAGAAAATCCATTTTTCCCAATAATAAACAGAAATAAATATAAAATCTTAAAAGTTTAAAGAAAAGTCAATAGTGTATGAAAAAAAATGTTTATGACATAGAGTTCAACTTAAAAGCAGAAACAAGACCATGCCTAAACTATGACTAAGTGTATGTAAAACTCCCATGTGGATTGTTTTTAAATATATGCAATCAGTTGCTCAAACACAAATTTAGGAGCCCTTCACTTCAGAACTATTCAGGTTAAAAGATATAGGGATTTTAATTCACCACAGGGTCAAAAGAAGATAGCAATATGCTATCAAAAAAAAAGTAGCAACTAGCTCACAAAGCTCATGAAACCATTTGTCACATTAGAATAAGTGTAGTATTCAAGTCAAAAGCAGTAACGGTTCCATTCTATTGATATGGCGTGATTTACAGTACCTATGTCAAAATGGCTATTCCATTTTAAGAGAGGTATTAGCATCCATCAGTAGGAGACTGGTTAAATAAGTTATATTAATCCACACATGTTTAGCTACATTTATTGACATGGAGAGATGCCCATAACGTTATTTAACGAGAAGAAAAAACAGGTTACAGGAGAACCTGTATAATATAATGCAGTTTATATAAAGTATGTGTATCTATATTTTTTTAACATTTTTACGTTTTTATTTATTTTTTTTTAACATCTTTATTGGGGTATAATTGCTTTACAATGGTGTGTTAGTTTCTGCTTTATAACAGAGTGAATCAGTTATACATATGTTCCCATATCTCTTCCCTCTTTGTCTCCCTCCCTCCCACCCTCCCTATCCCACCCCTCCAGACAGCCACAAAGAACCAAGCCGGTTTCCCTGTGCCATGAGGCTGCTTCCCACTGGCTGTCTACCTTACGTTTGTTAGTATATATATGTCCATGTCTCTCTCTCGCCCTATCACACCTCACCCTTCCCCCTCCCCATAACATTTTTACATTTTTAAAATGCATGTCTCTAAACAAGAAAATATAAGATAGGACTGTTTAGCCTACACAGGAGAAGATTGTTGGGGAGAGCAGGAGGAATGGAAGGAGTACCTGGCTGTAGCCCTCAGATGCTCGCATTTGGCAGAGGAAGCAGTAAGCTTAGAGTTGCTTCCCACTCACTGTTCCTACCGTGCAATGTGTCAGTCACCAGGCTATGCACTAGGACCACACAGATGAACAAGACTGTGTGTGTGCCTCTAGGAGGAGGAGAGATGGCTTATTTGTTTCCTGTGGCTGTCACAACAAATTACTATAATCTTGGTGGCTACAAACAACAGAAATTTACCCTCTCACTGTTCTAAAGGTCAGAAGTCTGAAATCAAGGTTTTGGCCAGGCCTTCCCCCCTGCAGAGGCTCCAGGGAAGAATGTCTCCCAGCATCTGGTAGCTGTTGGCATTCCTTGGTTTGTAGCCATATCACTCCAGTCTCTGTCTCCATCTCACATGGCCTGCTTTTCTGCATCTGTGCCAAATTTCCCTCTTCCTTTCTCTTTTTTTTTTTTCCACATCTTTATTGGAGTATAATTGCTTTACAATGGTGTGTTAGTTTCTGCTGTATAACAAAGTGAATCAGCTATACATATACAGATATCCCCATATCTCCTCCCTCTTGCGTCTCCCTCCCACCCTCCCTATCCCACCCCTCTAGGTGGTCACAAAGCACTGAGCTGATCTCCCTGTGCCACGCGGCTGCTTCCCACTAGCTATCTGTTTTACACTTGGTAGTGTATATACATCAGTGCTACTCTCTCACTTCGTCCCAGCTTACCCTTCCCCGCCCCATGTCCTCAAGTCTGTTCTCTACTAAGGACACTTATCATTGGATTTAGTGCCCATCCAAATAATCCAGGATGATCTCATCCTGAAATCCTTAACTTAATTACATCTGCAAGGACCCTTTTTTCCAACTAAGGTTACATTCACTGGTTCCTAGTAGACGTATCTGTTTGGGGGTGAGGGGGTGGAGCAGTCATTCAGCCCACTAGAAATGGTTAAACAAATACTTGAAATGTACAGTCTTTCTAGAAGTCTGTGCAAGGTGTGGGTGCGAGAGAGGGCAGAGAATAAGGTAGAGGAGCGGGTGCTCTGGTGGATATATCGGGATTTAGCTATTTGCTTATATATCTGCAGTTGCTACTAGACTATGCATTCTTCGTAGGGGTGCTGTTCCCCCCAAAGGGCAGAAATTCATTCTTGAAGAGCAAAAAAAAAAAAAAAAAAACTTGTAAAAACACAAATATACATATAGTATATAATCAGACATACAGTGTATCTATGACAAAATTTCATGAGGGGATGGCAATAAGGGGGAAATGTCTTTAAAAGGCTTCTTAAGGGAATAATAATGAAAAATAAGTTGAGAAATATTGAACTAGACCAGAGCTTCCACAAACCCAAAGACTATCTCATAGCCATCAATGTGTAGACAAAGTACGCAGTAACTGTTAATTCATTAATTGAACAAATGGATGAGGCTTTAGGAAGACAAATTTGGCCTCATTAGTGTGGAGAAGCATTCTACAAACAAAACTGACTAGTAGTGAACTAGGGCTGCCCCATGATAGTAAGTACTGTCTCCTTGGAAGTACTAAAGTAGTGGCTAAGTGAGGATTTTCATTTGATAAATGTCAGGACTAGTATAGAAATATTTGCTAAGCTTCATCAGTACATGACAAAGAAATGTCACAATACCATGAACCCAGTTGGGTATTTGCTCAGCTGCTTTGGCTTCTAGACAAACCAAGTCTAATTATTGCAAGTCTGAATGTCAATGACCAAACGTAAGCCCTAACCATCACTTTAAAATTTCTACCAAGAAGGAAAATACAGCAGCCTAATGAAAACAGGTTCTGTTGCTTTCAATTTGCCCTTCAGCTGGGAGACCTCGCTCAGTCTGAGGTTGTTTCTTTTCTTTTTTCCCTACTCTATTTTGAAAAAATCCTAAGGATGCTATGAATTCAGTGAATTAGCAAAGAGTGAGAATCTGAGATAAGGCACACTGTTGCTTTCCATCTGCCATTGGCAACATTTCCCATTTGCTTTAGCTGCAAAACACTGGGTGGGGGTAGGGGGGTTTAATATCGTTAGCGAGAAAAGACCCTGCTGCTGAAGCAAATTAAATAAGAAAAACAAAGGCAAGGCTCTGTCTATAGCACTTGCTTAAAAGACTGGATTTTTAAAAATTCTTATATTTACATAAGGGGATGGCTCAACTCTCCTCTCAATTAATCAGAAACTGGGTAAGATAATTGATCAAAGGGTCTGTAAATTCAGGTCACTTAAAGCAGCTGGTGTCTCACAGTGGATGTGTAAGATACCAAGGAAACCTTCAAAACAGGAAACATCAGACTCAACTCGAGAGAGTCAGGCTGTGGTGAATTTGTACTTTTCGGTTTTACACAATGATTTGCAGATGTCCTCTGAAACCTGTGGCCAAGTGAGGGCGGCTTGGGCCACCCTCGCCCTTCACTGGACCTAACGTTGCAGGCACTGAGAGCAGGAGAGGCCCCATGGAGCTGCTTAGCTGCTGCCCAAGTGGATGAACTGGTGGAAAAGGTGTTTCAGATTATTCTCTCCTTAAGCAAAAACAGCTCCACAAAGCCATCGGTTTAAAAAGTATTTAAGCATCTGCTCTTATTGAATGTGTTTGGTTTGGTTTTACTTCTCCGACTAGAGCCACATGGGATGGCACAGCCAAAGTTGTGAGGTCTACTCCTGTTTTAACCTGAGGAGAATTTATGTGCCTCGGCCCTGTTACACTGTAAGATGCCAAGGGCATAAATCGTTACATTATGTGTGGAGAATTGCAGTTTTATCATTGACAAAGAAAGAGCTGCACCCTTTCATAGCTAAAACCTGACAAAATTTCTCACTTGGGGAACTTTTTTCCAACAGGAGAAAACAAAAATGTTGGCTCTAAAACCTCACCATATTCCAGCAATTTGATTTAAAAAAGAAAAAAAAAAGGAAGAAAGAAGGTTAAACAAGTTGGCAGCAGGTCAAAAATATCACAATTCTGATTTTTATGAATGTTTAAAATTTGAATCTGGGTTTTTTTCTGAGCACAGGAGCCTCGGGCCCAGAGCCAGCTTGAGAATCAACAGCCCCAATTCAAAGACTCTTCTCCCCAGTGTCACCCCATCTTGTAGCTGGAAGGCCAGTATGAGGGTGAACTCCCTGTAGACTGAGGCTTCTGGAAACCAGAAACCTCAACCTCAAAGCACAAACACAGCCCCCACCCCAGCCTGTGACCCCGTTAGCAGCACAACTATAACCATAGCTATGATGAAGAACAGAAAATAACGCAGGAAAAGGGGACATAAGTGATTTCAGCTAATAGATTCCGGCAGTTGTCATTGTTTTGTGATATGAGAATGATTGCTCCCTTTCTGTGAGACACCTTCCATATGCGAATCCATATTAATCCATTAGAGGATGATCATGTATTCACATAAGAAATGTATTCTTGACCTTACAAAATAAACCACCAAGATATTCCTTTGAACAGAGAGCTTCACTGGTTATATTCGGTTGCTGTTTACAGACGTCAAATCAGTAATGCCTCTCAGAACAGGGTCAGTCACAGACAGAATTCTAGTGGCTTCACCAAAAATGTGTTTGCATATATAGCTTTCCAGAAATGTTATTCGTCACATAAAAATGCGACGATATGGTGACAGCCAAGAGTTCCCTCAATACCCTAAACAATGTTCTTCAGAGTATGGTCCATCACAGCAGAATTATACCAGGAGCCTGTGAGAAATGCACATTCCTGGGCCCCATCCTAATATGCAAATCGAATCTCTGGTGGTGGCCTAGATCTGCATTTTAAGCATTCTCTCCCAAGGAATTAATTTTGATAGTTTGAGAAGCACTTCCAAAAGCAGAGTCTCTGCTGGTAGTATATGCGGTACGTTTAGAAGGACTCCGTCTCAACTTGGAAGAATCTGTACAGACAATAGTGCTCAGCAAATCTTGCTGTAATCATCATTCCAAATGAGCATTTAAGAGCCTTTTGGCAGTAAGGGCATCTTAATTCAAAAGAAAAAAAGCTAGGTGGAAACCCAGCCACACCTTGAAAATACACAGCACTTAGGCAGTCTCCTACCTTGGTTGAAGGCTTTTGTCTTGCCGAGGATATTTGAAACTATTTGAAAGTGAGGTTTGTACCTCACCAAAAATGACAGTGGAGACACAGTCATAACCTTTTATCTGTCTCAATTGTTTTGTGTTTCTTAGTTCCTTTTTTGTGGCCAGCAACCATAGGCATGACATGTAATGAAAATAAAGTTTATAAATTGAATTTTACTAAAAAGGGAAGCTGAAACCAATGAGGACTTCAGGCTTAGATTGAATACAGTTACAGAAAGTTGCCATCCAAAAAAAAGTGGCTTGCTCTCATCTACTCCTCAGAGTTCACTGGATATAGCAGACAACTGACTCTACTTTGCAGGAAATCCAAGAAGCAGATAGGACATAGGTCCACATGTTTGAGGAGTGTTGCAGTTATTTAAACAGTGTGCTTCAAAACAGGAACGCTTATTTTTATTTTTTGATCTTTCAGCTGGTAATTTTGATGGATTATGAGAACAGAAGCTAAATGTAATAAGGGGTCTGAACAAAACCAGACTTGTTTTTTTTTAAAAAAAGGAAATGGAATACAAAGTAACTCATTTATCCCCAAATTGAGTCTCTAAGAAGCCATCTTCCACAAATCAGGCCTCTTAAACAATTTCTAATATCTGTGTTAGCATTTTCTCTCTCAGGGGGAGGTGTAAAAATTATTCCAGTGAAATTCTGAAAACCTGTATTTACAGATGTTAAAAACTGGAAGCATGTTTTTGACAAGACTCTTCAGCTGGATATGTGGCCACAGAAAATTTAAAAATGAAAGAAAAAATGAAGAGCTCTCAAAAGGTTGGTTTACAAAGGGAACAGAAATGCCAAACTGTGAGAGAAGCGGGAAAGGAGGAGACAAAGGAGAAATAACTCTTAATGTGTCTTAATCAATACGTACTACAGCAGTACGTTATATATATAAAACTTTTAATTAAAGTAACCAATTGTTATCAAAAACCTACTGTGTTCAAGGGACACTGCTGACTTGCAGATGAGTATTAGGGCCATATATTTAATTTCATTTCCTTTAGAAGAGCCCATTGTGTTTTATTATAATATAATGAATCAGGTCATTAAGTCACTCTGAGATACATGACAAAATGCAGATTTACAGATTTGAAGCATTTCCTGGAGCCAAAATGGGTATGGTTAACACATAACATACCAGAGAGAAATAAACATTACTTACGTGGTTATGCCTACTCTGTGTTTCAGAATCAGAGTCAGATAAAGACTACCAAATAAGGCATCTACATGTTTATCCATATATATCTATCTAGAACATTCTTTAACTTGGGACTGCATGGAGACTGCAAAAGGGTATGTGAAGAGTGACTGAGCCCTAATTCTAGAATAAGAATTATGCATAACATAGGTATGTAGGTACACTTATGTACAACAAACTTTAAAGTTTAATAAAAACAAATATATAGGACTTCCCTCGTGGCGCAGTGGTTAAGAATCCGCCTGACAATTCAGGGGACGTGGGTTTGAGCCCTGGTCTGGGAAGATCCCACATGCCGCGGAGCAACTAAGCTCATGTGCCACAGCTACTGAGCCTGCGCCCTAGAGCCCGCGAGCCACAACTACTGAAGCCTGCGCACCTAGAGCCTGTGCTCCGCAACAAGAGAAGCCACCGCAATGAGAAGCCTGCACACCACAATGAGGAGTAGCCCCCGCTCACCACAACTAAAGAAAGCCCATGCGCAGCAACGAAGACCCAACACAGCCAAAAATAAATAAGTTTATTTAAAAAAGGGGCTTCCCTGGTGGCGCAGTGGTTGAGCGTCCGCCTGCCAATGCAGGGGACACGGGTTCATTCCCTGGTCCGGGAAGATCCCACATGCCATGGAGCGGCTGGGCCCGTGAGCAATGGCCGCTGAGCCTGCGCATCTGGAGCCTGTGCTCCGCAACGGGAGAGGCCACAACAGTGAGAGGCCCGCGTACCGCAAAAAAAAAAAAAAAAGGCTAGAGCAGAGACTAGGGTAATAACCATGAGGTCAGATATTCTGGCTACGTTGGTCATTGGTGTATCTACAGCATTCAGCTTTGTTCCTGACATAGGCTACATACTCAGTAAACATTTGCTAGATGAACAGATGAAAGATGAAAGACTGAATAAATGAATACCTACTGGAAAGTTATAAGGGGTTAATTTGGAACAACACTAGGGCTGGGAGCATGGAGTCTCAACTTGCATGGACCTTAGTGTGGCCAAGGAGACAGTCTGTGTGCCAGGAGATTGGCTACAGACAGGGGGCTTGAGCAAATAAATATATCAAAGATAATGCGTTTCTCATTGTTGGAAAAGAACTACAAATATAGAAAGGGAATTGGCTAGAATAAAGTATGTAGTGTTATACTGGAATTGTGGGTATCAGTATGAACTCATGATTAGATAGATAAGTAGATGATAGATAGATAGATAAATAGATAACGTGTTTGCTAGTTCTGTCTACAGAGAAGGCCTTAAAAATAATACTACTCCAATAACAATGAGCACTTCTACAGCCCATATCTTGGTTACTAAATGCCATTCTCCACTAAAAGGAATCAAAGTTCCTTGAAGAAATGGCTGATTCCAGAGAAAGTATAAAATGAGCCTGAAACATCTTTTTGTGCCAGAACATAATAACGTACTCAGAGAATAACAGAGACATCTCAGAAGGACACAGGAAGCAACTTGAAGGGACTCTTAATGTCCAAGTCTGGAACAATTTGAGCAGGAAAATAAATAATGCTGGTAATTGATTATAACACATTGAATAAGATAGGAATTCATGATTCCACAGTGATATAAATAACAAGGGTGCTATTTAAGCCAATATCTGAATGAGAAGAAGAAGCCACTGAATGAGAAGAGTCATGAGAATTCCAGGCAGTGGGAACAACTAGGACAAGTGTTCCTTGGCTAAGGTGACCTTCGCATGTTTGGGAAACAGAGAAGGGCAGCATGGCTGAGGTATGCATAGTGGGCCCATGAAGAGATATATGAGATAAATGGAGGCATTGACAGGGTCTAGAGCAGGTAAAATTTATAACCACAAGAATTTTGGGTTTTACTCTCAGTGTCATATGAAGCCTTTGGAATGTTTTAAGCATGCTCTGGTTCAGATTTTTTTTTAAGACATTTCTCTGGCTTCTGTGTAGAGAAAGGATTATAATGGTTTAAGAGTGGAGGCAAAAAAATTAATTGGGAAGTTATTGCAATTGTTCAATCTAGAGAGGATGATGGCATGTGGTTGAGTGGTGGTATTGGAAGTGGAAAAAGTGGGCAGTTTAGGTATGTATTTTGAAGGAAGTGTTGACAGTTTTTGCTGTAGATTTGACATGGAATAGTAAAGAAAAGAGAAAATCAAGATAATTCCTAGAATTTTGGCTTCAGTAGCTAAGTGGATATCAGGGCTGACTTGGGATGATTTGGAGAGAAGCAGATTTGGGGGGTAAGAAAAAATCAACAGTTCTGTTCCAGTAGACATGGTAAGTTTGAGCTCCTTATCAGACATCCATGTGATGATGTCATGTGGACAGTTGGCTATAGGAAATCTGAAATTCTAAGCAAAGGTCAGAGCTACTGACACAGATTTGGTAGTCACTGGTGTGCAGGTTATATTGAAGACCTTAAAGTTAGATGAGATCACCCACAGGAAAAAAAATTACTGCTTGGTATTAAAACAGGACCCAAGAATGTGCTCCAGAAACCTCCAGCCCCTAGAGATCATCTATCTAGCAGGGAAGAGGAACCAGCAAAGGAGACAGAGAAGGAATAGCCAGTAAGGTAGGAGGAAGACAAGGAGTATGTGGCATCATAGAAGTCAAGATTTTTTTAAAGGGATTTAAAAAATTAAGAGCTGTCATATAATGTAAGACCGCTGGATTTGGTAACATGAAAGTAATGGTGCCCTTGACAAGAGCAGTCTCAGTAGGAGAAATGGGGACAGAACCCCAACTGAATGAGTTACACAGAGAATGTGAGACAAGGATATAGAGACAGCAGTTGTAGGCAACTCTTTTAAGATTTGCTAGGAAGGGGAGCAGAGAAATGGAGTCAAGGAGGGTTTGTTTTTTATTTTGTTGTTTAGACAGGAGATAATAGAGCATGTTTTTTGCTCTAGTTGTGTATCCTCTAGACACAGTAGGGACATTTGTAATGCAGTGATACAGGAGAAGAGATATTTGCAAGAGTTAATTAACTGAAAAGTAAGGGGACAGCTACAAAGTGCAAATCAGTCTTTGTTAGGATGAAGCAAGTACACTTTATTATGATATAAG
>NW_006792921.1:3967051-3967858 GCF_000442215.2 Lipotes vexillifer | reverse complement strand
GGAAAGAGTATGTATATATTAACTGATGGAAAAAATAAGAGAATTCCTATCTGGCTGTTTCTATTTTCCCAATGAAGAATGAGACAGAGTCACAAGATAAGAATAGGGAGAGGGTGAGGAGAACATATAAAATAGTAACTTTGGAGAGTGGGAAAGTGAAGTGAGTATGATTGCTGCTTTGTTGAATGTCCATTTGAGATTTGAGACCAAGAGTTTAAAGTGAGAACAGTCAGCACAGATGTGAGTTTTTCTCCAGCCAAGTGCCAGCACAGAGTAGGTTTTTATGGTTTTAACCAGGATTGAGGCTCTATCAGCCATGTTCGGTGGGGATAAGTATGCAAGAATTAAGGATATTAATAATGTTCATAATGCTGAAACATGGCATTTCACCTGGATATGGAGGGAAGTGAGGGCACTAGTGGAGGTAATTGAAAGTGATGGTCAGTGATTTGGAAAACTCAACAAGGTCAATAAACTGCTAGTACTAAAGCAGGTGAGCTAAAGGACAGAAGGAGGGGGTCAGGAGTATGGTCTTGGGAGTGGATAGCCATGGAAGGTGAAAGAACAGATCATTGGTTGAAGAACTGAAGGCCAAGTTTAATTATAAGATAAATTCATTCTGAAATTTGATATCTGTTTGCTAAATGGGCTCTCTTTTTCCATGTTTCTCTGCTCCTTCCAAAGTCTAACAGTAATAATTAGAAAAGAGTTAAACATAAGGTAAATAATCAGGAAGAAAACATTTAGTCCTATTAAGTAAGTGGTGCTGATATGATTTCATTTTTAAACTCAATTGATTTTGTGTTA
>NW_006792921.1:3955015-3967041 GCF_000442215.2 Lipotes vexillifer | reverse complement strand
TCCCTACAGAGCTCTTTTCTCAAGTAACACACTTTGGAAAACGCTGACCTAATGCTTTTGGTTAGGAGAGCACAAAGATCTTTATAAAAGTTACTTTGTAACTAGATCTCTGGGGTAGACCAGTTGGTTAATATATACTATACCTTTTTTCCCTCCACCATGAGTTTCACAAATGGATAAAATGATTTACCCCATTTGTGTTGGCCTCACCAAAACTGGGAACAAATTCCAGTTTGCACATCTTAAACCAATCACTTGATAATCAAAATGGGGTTTTAATTGACTGATAAGTAATTTCACATCTCTTTAGCTATTTTCAGGGCCAGCTTCATGGACATGTGACACAGGGTCCCATGTTCAGAAGGGAGCCCACCCTTGGGGCTTTAATGCTCTGTGATCACTGTCTTGAAAATTCTTAATAATTTTATCTTTGTAAGTGAAGTCCAATGGGGCAATGAAGTATTCCCCAGGGATTGGGGCCTCTGCTCATGTGTAGTCCCTCCTCCCACCTGTCTCCCCAGAAAAGGCTGTATGCCATCTCACTCCCCCACCCCTGCACAGTGATCTCTGCCAACCCTCACCCCTGGCAGGAGGCTAGACACAAACACAAGGAGGGTCAGAGTTAGGGGCACACTTAGAGTGCACCAAGTTACAGGGAGGATCCCCAGGCCTTTGTGAGGGTCTGCACTCAACACAGGAGAATCCTTGTGTTTGAAAGGAGGTGTGTTATTAGGTAGCGAATAAACACCGTGAGAGGTGAGAGAGAGAGACCACGAAAGAAAGGAAAAAGCTTTTTTTCCTGATTTTGGACAAGACACCCTGAAATTTCATTGTATACTGCACCTACAAATTATGTAGCCAGCCCTGGCCATTTAGTGTGGATGATGGTGATGATGATAAAGAAGAAGAAAAGAGGGAGGAAAGGGATAAGAAAGAAACGAAGACAAAAGGAATGCTTTTACTAAAAAGTTAATACTTTTAGAGCACTAACTGCAAGCCAGTGTTCAAAGTGCTTTGTTTCAACCTCAACAGTCCTTTGAGATAAGTACTATAATTGCTCCATTTTACAGATGAGGTGAAAGTGAGGCCCAGAGAGGTTAAGTAACTTGCCTGGGGTCTCCCAGGTGGTGAGTGGCAGTGCCGGGATTCATATCCCGCTAGTCTTGCTCCAGAATCTGTATTCTCCACGCCTTTTCCATTCCACCTCTCTGTATTTTTTATCAGTTATATATACTTGTACTTGTGTCTTTATTAACCTTGAAAGATGTTATTTTATATAGAACTTTCAGAATATGAATTCACTTTGCTTATGTTTGCCCTCCTATATATAAAACTTTATTTATTTATTACTTAACGGAAGGATTGTCTTCAGCTTTAGTAACTCACACCTAATGCAAGTGTTGAATAATCTTAACTCCAGTGTGAAGTGAGAGTTCTGATATTTAAAATGTTATCTTTGCAAGTATAGGCAAGCATAATTTATTTACTCACCAGTAATTATCTCAGCTGAGGACGGGACTGCACTTGACCTGGAGCCTTAATGTAGACAATCGTCACCACATTTCCTAAATTCTGGAACTAGGTATTTACACAAGACAAGACCTTTATACAAATGAGCCATTAGGACTCAGGCAGGATCTGGAGCTATAATTCAGCAGAGGGGAAGGGAAGCCTGACAAGGAAGTCCATGATGCTAGACTCCTATGTGGCCAATGTTTTTGTATAAGTTTCTTTCCTAACTACTGGTTTTTATCTCTACAACCATCAGCTTTCCTGGGGCCCTCTGGATTCCCTGTTATGGAATTTTCTTCTCTTTGAGAAGGGAATCATTTCCTCATCAGACATTGACACTCTTTATAATCTGTGCTGGATATATGGGGTTGGTGTTAACATAAAGATTACATTAAAGAAAAAAAAACGTAGTAAAGACTTATAGAGGGGAATTATTTCCATTAGAATAAATATTAAAAAGTGTGGCTACATTACCAGATCCCTGCCACCCAGAAACTTTGATCAGTTAACACTGTCTCCAAACACATGGAATAACACTTGAAACAGACTATGTAAATAATAAACGAAGAAGCAAACACCAGAGTGATCACTTCTACCTTTATGGTGCTAATCCTGGGCTTGATGAGGAAATTGTAGGGCGTTTCTAAATAGGGTTGGGCAGTGGAAAAGAGTCAGGTAGAGGATTCAACCATATCTACCTCTGTCAACTCCAAATGGATACACAGGAGACCACATGCACATTGAGAGCTGGAAGTGGCATTTCCATGAAGGCCTAAAGTTGTAGTCTCCTCTTTGTCCATTCTTCAGAGAGTAACAAAGAAAATGCTATCTGCCTTCCACTAGGAGTATTGAGAATCACAGGAAAACACACCTTCACTCTACCCAAGGCTACCCTGTAATTTACTGACATTGGTAAAAAAGAAAATACTCTAACTTATGGGTAAAGGTAAATGAGTGGTACAAGTAAAGAATAAATAAGGCATACAGGGATTAATATGTAAGACACATAAGTCCCCTTGGCCTCACCAATGAGCAAAACCCAATATTACTTTTTCAGTTGCCCTTTGACCCAGAGGCCTTCTCTGTGGACCAGGTAATATGGCAGACCTAATAGGGGATGCCTTTTTCTTCCTTCCCTCCCTGAGCTTTTACCCTATAGCTCCTTGTCCTTCCCAAGTTAGGGCCCAGGTCTTGAAGTATGTTCTAGCCCCTGACCTCAAAGATACTAGAAAAGAGGATAGGAATGACCTCATGTGTCAGTCTGCCAAATGAATTAGCACATTTTACATACAGATAAGCTGCTTCCTTTTAGTTGAATTGATTGAAATGCCGCAGGTAAGAATGTCAGCCCCAAATCGAAATCAGTTGAGTAGAGAATTCTGATTGGGAGGACTTGTCTTGCACTTTTCATTTTTCTACCACACATAATCATTTCAAGATATTACATTATCAATCTGCAAAAACCTAAGCAATTAGATTTCCATGAACTATGAAATCTCTCCCTCTCCAAAATAGCAGCTTAGAATTTAGAATGGTATCATGTGTCTCTTCTAAGGGTCCAGTACTCTGTGCAATTATATACAGGACATTTTTGGCACAATCCCTGGACCAGAAACTGGCCCTGCCTCTCTTCCAGCCTGAACATGCCCCCTAGGTCAAGCCAAGGGGTCCAGTTCTTCTCTGGGGCAAGTCTGAGAATGAGGCCCTATGGAGAGTCAGTGGGGTTGAAAATATTTGTATTGTTAATCATACATTTTTTGAAATAAGTAATGCCTCCATTTTCGATTTAACCCACTAATACCTCAAGGTGAGCAGTATACCTACTTTGAAACTTAGAAAAGAATTTCACATACTCTTACAAATAACACTTATTTTTGCAACACACTTTTTGCTGTAATGGCTACTGCTAGAACATCTACATCTTGTTTGCTGCAGCATCATTATTGCCACCTCTTTTTGGAACCAATAGATTGCAGATTGGCTCTATCAGTAATACAACCTTCACGTTTCATATTGAACATCCCTCTGTGGTCATCTGAACTGAGGGAGTGAGCTTAACATCAGAGAATTCATAGAAAAGAAACATAGACTATGATAATTGCAACGTCAGAACCATTCCAACCCAAAAAAAAAAAAAAAAAATCCTAGGGATAAATACTAGGAATGTCTGGCAGGTTTTAAAACTAGATAACTTCATTTATCTGGAAAAATTGGCTGGAAATATTAAGGATTTATTAGAAAATACCACTGTTATGGTATTACTGGCAAATTCCAGAAATGTATTTGAAACTTTTAAAACATGGCTCAAAGAGTCTTAAGTAGGTTCTGGGTCCAGTCTTCCTCTGCTAATGGCTGACTTTGCCTTGTCGTTAGAGACCAGTGTTTCAAATATTAAATGACTGTCTACATTGTTTGTTCAGTTAGTGCTGTGGTGACCCCATGTGGGACTCAAGCAACGTAAGATGCAATTCTCCTAAAGGTACTTAAAACTGAAACAAAGAAATTAGTGTGACACATGGGTACTTAAAACTGAAACAAAGAAATTAGTGTGACACGTGCTGAACAATGATCTAAAACACTCTGTACATTATTATTAATAAACATGTATCGAAGAGTCACTAATGTGCAATGCACTGTGCAAAATATTTACATGTATCCCCTAACTTAATCCTTGCAATATGGCAGTGAAGGAGGAGGATAAGGAAACTAGGAGGTAGACAAGTGTATGAATATGCTCCATACCACATATTTCTGGATTGTGAAGGTGGCTGCAAACGTGTCTGTCTGAATAAGTACAAAGCCATTGCTTTTAGCTCCTGTGTTCTTCTGCTTCTTGATGCACATAGCCCAGCATCAGCTATTGGTCCTGCAGGAGCTCAGAGAGGCAGGAAGTCAAGGATGTTAGGAAGACGCCTCTTCCCCTTGCCCACCCAAAGTGTGTTTTGAAGTTTGAAGTTTATGGGATGCCCCAAGTGGAATAAGGGAGAAAACAGCTGTTTGCTCTGTGACACATGGGAAACAGCCAGAAATCTATCTTTGGTTCAGAGGCTGTCACTGCTGTGCCCACTCTGGTTTCATGCTGCTGGGGATTTCTCCACATTACACTCTCATAGGATAATCTGAATCCCGTACACAGCATTTCTCAACCTTTTCCTGTGAGATGGCAATTTAGCACTGTGCAGTGGGAGGTGGGGGGAAACCAAAGCACAGACACAGGCAGCAAAGAGCAGATAAATACTGTCAGGGGAGGAGACGGAGTGGATCTTATAAAACATGGGGTCTTTTGTCCCTGCCAAATACCTATATGGATAATCAATTTCGTAAGTAGGCCAGCCTCTTAAATCATGACTTACCTTCAGAATGAAAAGTGGGCACTAGATGAGAGGCAAAGTCGTAATTTATTGCTGGCCCTACTGTGGGCCAGCTCTTTTGACAACTTTGCAAGACAAGTATTTTTATCCCCATTTTAAAGATTAGGATATTGAGGCTTGGAGAAGCCCCAGGCGCCCAGCTGCCTTCTGCCACAAGCGTTCTACACTGTGAATCAACGAGAATTTTTTTAAGTATTTTTAAATGTAACCACAGCAACAGCTGTTGAATCAACTGTGCTGTACTAAGCAGCAAAAACGTCTGCTATAAAATAGTAAGTAACTGTGCCAGTTACCTCCTAAGAACGATGAAATACCCTAGATGAGTAAATCTCTGAAACCACATCCTGGGGACTTCTCAGGCCTTGCTGCTAAGCTAAAGCCAGCCTGTTATGGCAGGGGTGACTTGAGATGCCCCATGTATGCAGACCCTGCCAGGATCTGCCTGTGTGTTTCTGTAGCATTCATTGACTCCTAACAAAAACAGTAGTTAACTCGCGAGCCCCTGATCCTGATTGCTTTTCCTCTTCCTTTTTTTCTCAGATTTGAGATCCATAGTTAAATGATAAACTATTTATTACTGACAGCCTTTACTCCCCAGCCCAGCAGTCTCCCAGGTGATCTGCTCAGCTCAGGTTTTCCCAGGCATCAGGCATATCTGTGGCTCCAGTAACTCTTGTGTTTGTCTGCTATTGCTCCAGGCAGATGTCTGAAAATCACCCACTGACAGATTTATGTTCATCAACCTCTGAACCACCTTTCACCCCCACCCCAAAACCGTGGAGTACTGGTGGGTGAAAGCACTTGGAGGCCAAGTGCACCAAGTCCTCTTGTGCACATGCAAAGCTAAGACATGGAATTGCAATGGCATCCCGCCTGCCTGCCCTCCCTCTGCTATGTTTCCTTATAAACCCAGGCTCCTCGGCAACACACGTTTCCCTGGCCTGCTTTCTTCCCAAGATCTGGAAAGAGTTCGGTCTCCAGGCTTTTGAAACAAGATTAAAAGGTCTCTTTTACAGCACTCTCGGAAAAACTCCTCAGAGGAAACGTGGTTGGCAGGTAGAAAAACCGGGACCTGTCTCCTTGAAAATCACATCTGTGTTATCTTTTTCCTTCACTGATCGCTTCCAGATTATCATTCAGGGCAGCCAGCCAATTAGCCAGCCCTCTGTGTCATAGAGCCCGTCTCTGGCAACTGCTCATTTCTCGTCAGAAGGGAACATGTTTGAAGATGTGTAGCCGGGCGATGTGCAGAGCCCAGGGAGGGAAAACTTGTGAGTGTGCCCTTGCCACGGCAAGTCAGCGCACGAACGTGAATCAAGCGCTAGTGAAGGCAGGAAGTTTACCAGAGGCTCCAGACAAGGCCAAACACAACAGATTCCTTTCTCAAAGGAAAGAGGGTTGAAACTGCAGGGGAAAACAAAATAAAAACACATCCCGTGTGAACCTCACAATGATCAAATCTGTTGTCGGAGAACAGAACCCTTTATTCAGTATCTCCTGCCTGACTTTGGCGAACAGATTCTTTGCAGAGCCCACTGGAAGCATCTTCTTCCTCAGGATTCTCTGGCATCTGGCCACCACTCAGGTCTGACCTAGGGGAGTGTTTAACAAAAGTGATTAACCTCTGCTTTGGACAACTGGGGCAAACAGCCCTCATCATGACTTCTCCAGAAAGATTGGTTACATTGAGACCTTGGCTAGGTCAGAGTCTGTTCAATGAATTTCTTTAACCTGGCAGCATTGTAGTAACAGGGGCTTACGGGGGGAAGATTTGTGCTGTATTCCTTGTTCATAGTAACAGCGCAAACAAATTGTGGCCCCAGGAAGTCACTGTTTTGGCAAGAATCATCAGGAAATTGACATATACATACAAACCAAATATATTCCACACCTACTATGGGCTGGGACCACACAAAGCACCAAGGACAATGTCTCTCCTACCTTCTGTAAGCAGCTCCCAGACCATGCCCTGAGGGATACCAGTGTCACACAGGTTGTTAATAATCTTGTCATGAAAATAGGTTCCTACCACTGGAATAAGTTTAGAAAATGCTTCCTGAAGCAAAGTGGAACAGGTTTCATTACTGTTGGGCTCCTCACAGACCTTAATATGCTAATACACTTGTTTGCAGCATCTACCAAATGTATCTACCCTAGAGCCCTTTTTTCTCAAAACATACTTCTTAAGATTTAACTGGACCTCAATGACCCAGGGAACGGAGTTTGGGAAGAATTGCTGTCGGCTCTCGGTAAAGAGATGGTGGAGACCTGGGGCAGTATTCCTTTTCAGAAAGTGACCATCTGGTTTTCTTTCCCTTGCGGTAAGTATGTCACTGCTCATCGACCCTTACTCCAGGGTGTATGAACTATTACAGAGGTGTTTGTTGGTCACCAGGCTGAGCATGCTGAGTGTGTCATATGTAGCATCACATTACATCTCATAACAATCTTTGGGGCAGTTATTACTTGCCCATATTTGAAGGACAATGAAAATGAAGCTCAGAGATGTTAAGGTCTCAAAGGAGTGATGCTTCAGACCTCTATACCTAGAGGGACAAAGATTAACACCCTATAATCAACAGCAAGAATTCAACTGTAGGGACTTCTCTGCTGGCACAGTGATTAAGAATCCACCTGCCAATGCAGGGGACATGGGTTCAAGCCCTGGTCCAGGAAGATCCCACATGCTGCAGAGCAACTAAGCCCGTGCGCCACAACTGCTGAGCCTGTGCTCTAGAGCCCGCAAGCCACAACTACTGAGCCCACGTGCCACAACTGCTGAAGCCCACACACCTAGAACCCATGCTCTGCAACAAGAGAAGCCAGCACAATGAGAAGCCTGTGCACCACAATGAAGAGTAGCCCCCGCTAGCTGTAACTAGAGAAAGCCTGCACGCAGTAACGAAGACCCAACACAGCCAAAAAATAAAATTAATTAGTTAATTAATTAATTTTAGAAAAAGAAATCCGCCATCTTGTCTTGGGCTAAGCATCAAGATGGGCAGTGAGGACAGTGTCATCTCCAAGAGAAAAATGCCTAGTTGCCTAAACAAAATTTCCATCCCTTGAATGCAAAAGAGCACTGTCATTTCACCTTAAAGTGTTTTCCTAAAATATGTCTGATTTAACAAGGCTGTTGTACCTCTAATTATTAGGATTTTTCCACCAAATATGCATGAAACAACATCTGTCATCTTTCCTCACATAGCTACGAGAATCAGCAGGATAGAGTCACTTCAGAGACAGCAAATACCTACTCTTTCCTTGGAAACATAGATGTTTCCTTAAAAATGAGGCCCTGGTTGAAGCTCCACTAGAAAATCAGCCCCTAGTAATTCTTCTCTGAAACATTCTGCAAACTTTTATGGGGGTCGCTTTGGCATGGCCAGTATTTTTTCAGGGTGTCAAGGTTTTATGCTTACCTATTCCTATTAAAATTATATATTTTTGCAGTTCCCAATAAAACTCATTGTATGGTATGCTAGAATAAATCTCAAAATCTCCCTCCAGTGCTAGAAACTTTCAGATATATGTCTATTAAAATTTTATTTCTTGAGCAAGTTGTATGGGTGCCAAAATATGCATTTAATTGCTAGAATGGTCATAAGTCCACAAAACTGTGGTAGAACCATTAAGGAGCACTGATTTGTCCATCACTAAAAATCCATATCCATCACCTGGGAGTAGCTATTCCAGTCTTCCAAAGGAATTTCTGAAGTGGCTGTTCACTTGGGTGTCTCCTACTCCTGAAACACACTGGACACTCAAAATATGTTTGCTCAATTGAAGTTGTTATCCCAGGAATAGAAGAACAGATTTTTTCCCCATAGAATGGCTGAAGGTTATTACCATATCTCCAGAGTACCAATACAGTCAGGTTCTCTTTTACCTTTAGAATAGTCAATCACAAACCAAAGCTAATACAAATGCTTTTTGTTAAGTCTGGAATCAATAATTTTTAACCCTACTGTCAAAGAGGCAAAATGAAGAGCGTATGGGTAAAATGGGAGGAAGACAGATTTCAGACTAATATCATAAAGAACTTTCTAGCAGATTGTGTGTCACTGTAACAGGCTATCAGAAGATAGAAGAACAGGCTCATGAGGTAGGAAGTTCTTTGTCTCTGGAGGTATTCAAGCATTGTCTACATCAGCGGTTCTCAAAGTGTGGCCCCCAGACTAGCAACATCACCATCACCTGGGAACCCGTTAGAAATGAAAATTCTCAGGCCCCATCTAGACCTATGGATTCAGAGACCCTGGGGCTGAGACTCAGCAGTCTGGGTTTTAACAACCCTTCCAGGAGATTCTGATGTCCGCTAAAGTTGGAGAAACTAGCCTAAACTATCACTTGGCAAGAATAATACAAAGAGGATACAACCAGCAGATGACTGATTGGACTGGATGGCCATTCAACCCTGTAATTTCAGGAGTGTAATAAGGTTCGCTGGCCTGCACTATTTCCTTTTTGGAAATGAGGAACCAAAGGCCTACCAACACTCAAGCCTGACCCCTGGGTAGCACTCTGAATTATGTAAAGGAACTGTAATACATTATCAGAGCTGTTGTAAATCCTGACATTCAAATCTCCTAAAGAGCTTTAAAAAAAAAACAAAAAACCAGTACCTGGCCACCCAGAATCTCTATAGAGACAGGCCCAGGCCTAACTTTTACCAGGTACTTTCACATTAACTATCTCATTTAGCCTCCAAAATAATCTTATGAAATAGGTATTATTACCATCCTCATTTTTACAGATGAAAACTGAGGCTTGAAGTGGTCGAGTGCCTTGTCCATTTTCAAAGAGCCAGTAAATGCCTGAACTGGGATTCAAACCCAAGTCTCAACACCCATATTCTTTCTCCTCTAGGCACTTCTATCCTCCTTCCCACTTCAGAGACCTTCCAGATCCAGGTGGTCCCCCAAGCCATCATGCTGCCCTCTGGCTGCACAGGTCTTATCACAGAAGCCCCCAGCTCATGCCCACCATTTCTTGCAGCGCTCTACGTCTCTGTACCCTCCCCTCTATGAAATACTGATGCTGGGTGTTTTATTCCCTCACAAAGATGCTTTTAGTTGGCCACCCCCAAACCCACCCGCCGTGAGCAAAATAAGAGGCTGTCTTTGGGTTGTGATATGAGGGTGACCAGAAGACCCTTATAAGCCAGCTGGGCACTGGTAACTAAAAGTCTGCTATTCTCTCAGTTATAAATATTTTCATCCCCTAAAATGAAAGTGAGCCCAAAGGAGGAGCACATTAAGTTGGTAATGGCCAATGACATCTCAGAGTCTGAATTCACTAATTAGATCTTTTCCAACTCTAAAGAAGTCTCTATGTGAAGTAGAGGAAGAAAGAGATACAGAGAACAGAGATCTTCCAAGGAGGACTGGCATTGAAAGAGGTAGAAGGATGGAGGTAACAGCCCACAGCCTCATGTGAAGCACAGAGGGCATGTGGAAGGGGCCACATGAGCAGGGAAACTGTCACTGAAAAGGCAGGGATGAGGACAGCAGAGACAGAGCCTGATACTCGAGGATTTTGCTGAAGAGAAGGTTCTGGTCAATTCTTCCACGCTCTGGTTGTTTTAGTCAGGGTCTTTAATTACAAGCAGCAGAAGTCCAGGAAGGTGATGTAACTTGCCCAAGATCACACTGAGCAGGCATTGGCAGAGCCAGACCCAGCTTCCAGGGCTCCTGACATCCTGGTTTTCTAAAGGAATGTGCCTTGACATGGAACTGAGTCAAAGTCAGTGGGGAACTGAGGAAAATTAAAGAGACCAAGCACATCAGTGGCTACACTCATTTACTGGAGTAAAATATAAAGTACATTCTATGTGATGAAAAAAATTTTTTTAATTTAAAAGGAAGACAGCTCCAAAAGTCTGTTTCTTATCAACGTTCCAAAGACGAGCGACCAAGGGACCAAAGAGGTATTTTCAAAGAACTGCACAAGGTTTTAACTGCTCAGTTTAGACGTGGCCACAGCTAAAACTCTGCATATTTCTTTGAAAATAGGTCCTAAGGGCCCACGAGCACATGAAAAAGGAACTTCGAGAGAGAAACAGCACCTGCCTTCCTCAGGTGGGAAGCCAACCGAGGGGTGCCTGGTCACAATGCTATTTGCAGTGTCTCCTTAAATGCTGCTTAGCCCCACTCTCACTTGTCTCACAAGAACACTTTTTTATTGTTATTTTTTAAATTGAAGTATAGTTGATTTCCCATGTTGTGTTAGTTTCAGGTATACAGCAAAGTGATTCAGATTCTTTTCCGTTATAGGTTATTAAAGATATTGAGTATAGTTCCCTGTTGTATACAGTAGGTCCTTGTTTACCTATTTTATATATATTGTAGTATAGATATGTTAATCCAAAACTCCTAATTTATCCCTCCCCCACTTTCCCCTTTGGTAACCATAAGTTTGTTTTCTATGTCTGTGGGTCTATTTCTGTTTTGTAAATAAGTTCATTTGTATCATTGTTTTAGATTGTACATATAAACGATTTCATTTGATATTTGTCTTTGGCTTATTTCACTAAGTATGATAATCTCTAGGTCCATATGTGTTGCTGCAAATGGCATTATTCTTTTTTATGGCTGAGTAATGTTCCATTATATATATATATATATATATATATATATATATATGTATATACACACACACACATACGTATATATGTATACATACACACATACCACATCTTCTTTATCCATTCATCTGTCGATGGACATTTAGGTTGTTTCCATGTCTTGGCTGTTGTAAATAATGCTGCTGTGAACACTGGGGTGCATGTATATTTTCAAATTATAGTTTTCTCTGGAAAACTGGAGTGGGATTACTGGATCATATGGTAACTCTACTTTTTGTTTTTTAAGGAAGCTCCATACTGTTCTCGATAGTGGCTGCACCAACTTACATTCCCACCAACAGTGTAGGAGGGTTCCCTTTTCTCCACACCCTCTCCAACATTTATTATTTGTAGACTTTTTGATGATGGCCATTCTGACTGGTGTGAAGTGATACCTCATTGTAGTTTTGATTTGCATTTCTCTAATAATTAGCGATGTTGAGCACTTTTTCATGTGCTTCTTGGTCACCTGTATGTCTTCTTTGGAGAAATGTCTATTTAGATCTTCTGCCCATTTT
>NW_006792921.1:3925919-3955005 GCF_000442215.2 Lipotes vexillifer | reverse complement strand
GCAGTACGCGGGCCTCTCACTGTTGTGGCCTCTCCCGTTGCGGAGCACAGGCTCCGGATGCGCAGGCCCAGCAGCCATGGCTCACGGGCCCAGCTGCTCCGCGGCATGTGGGATCCTCCCGGACCGGGGCACGAACCCGTGTCCCCTGCATCGGCAGGCGGACTCCCAACCACTGCGCCACCAGGGAAGCCCTCTTCTGCCCATTTTATTTTCCACTGGTTGTTTGTTTTTGATATTGAGCTGTATCAGCTGTTTGTATATTTTGGAAATTAATCCCTTGTCGTTTGCATCGTTTGCAAATACTTTGTCCAATTCTGTAGGTTGTCTTTTCATTTTGTTTATGGTTTCCTTTGCTGTACAAAAGCTTTTAAGCTTAATTAAGTACCATTAGTTTGTTTTTTCTTTTATTTCCATTACTCTAGGAGACGGATGCAAAAAGATATTGCAGCAATTTATGTCAAAGAGTGTTCTGCCTATGGTTTCCTCTAAGAGTTTTGTAGTATCCGGTGTTACATTTAGGTCTTTAATCCATTTTGAGTTTATTTTTGTATATGGAGTTAGAGAATGTTCATTTCATTCTTTTACATGTAGCTGTCCAGTTTTCCCAGCACCACTTGTTGAAGAGACTGTCTTTTCTCCATTGTATATTCTTGCCTCCTTTGTTGTAGATTAATAGATTGTAGGTGCATGGGTTTATTTCTGGGCTTTCTATCCTGTTCCATTGATCTGTATGTCTTTTTGTGTGTGCCAGTATTATACTGTTTTGATGACTGAAGCTTTGTAGTATAGTCTGAAATCAGGGAGCACGATTCCTCCAGCTCCATTTTTCTTTCTAGAGATTGCTTTGGCCATTCAGGGTCTTTTCACAAGAACACTTTTTGTCTGCATTTAAAAATATCTGTTCTTTAAAAGAGGTTGAAGAGACATAGCAGCCAAATGTCTCATGTGGATCCTGATTCAAATAAAACAACAGTAAACATTTATTTTTGAGACAATGGGAAAATTTTATTATGGTCTGAATTTTAGATGATACGAAGTTCTTTTCTTTTTGTTAAATGTAATAATGACTTTGTAGTTTTTTGTAATGTCCAAATATTTTAGAAGCATATAGATGTGGAGGTATAAAATGACATGTTGTCAGTGTTTTAAAGTAATTCAACCAAGAAGAAAGGGGTGGGAAGGAATAGATGAAGCAAATGTGGTAAGATCTTAACAACTGGGTAAACATACTTTTGTATATGTTAGAAATTTTATAATTAAAATACCTTATACAAATATATATGTAAACATGTAACTCTGCTCTTAAAATTACTCCTGAGAGCAAAAAATTTATATCAAACTCTTAAAGTTTCATATTTGAAAAGAATGTTAGACCTTATCCAGTTCACTCCACCCATATCTGTTTCCCAGATGAGGGATCTGAGATCCCTCCAAAGCTCTTCCAGTTCTTTAGTGTTTCAGCCAGGACTAGAATCTGGTCCTTCTGACTCTCAGGCCAAAGCTCCTATACCAAACAGCCATCCAAAAACTGTGAAAACATTGCTTTCATGTCCTTGTGTTATAAACTCTGGGACATGTGACCTTGCTGTGATTATTTTGCAGAAGTGAATCTGGTGGAGGGACAAAGGAACACCTCCTTTCTTATTCTGGGTAAATTTTTGCATTAAATTAGTCTCTTGAATTCTCCCTAGACTTACCCAGCCCACTCTCCCTTCCATACTTTCCCCATCCCCCCAGGGCTCCCCATTGTCCAGCCTCTTTGCATCCTTTGCTGCTTTTGAGCTCATGCTGCATTGTTGAGGCATCTGTGTCCAATCTCCAATGTGTAGCTCCTCCTGCTGAAATCTGGCTTAGTTTCAGAGCCCAGCACAATTCAGCCACCTCCATGAAGTCTTTCTCTCTCCTCCAGTGGAAAGTGTTTTCTCCCTTCTCTGGATACCCCCAGCCCTTGGTTTGAGCCTCTGTTGTGGTCCATATTGCCTTCCTTCTTGCTGGTTAGGTACATGTATATCCCTACCCTTCTGACGGTCTCATGTCAGGCATGCTGAGACTGCAGTGGCAGAAATGAGAGGGAAAAGGAGGGAGCCAGGACCAAAGAGGCCCACGTAGAGCCAGAAACTATCACCAGGGATATGGTTGGCTCTGGAAATGGCAAGCAAAGGAGGTGGAGCTTTGGGCCAAAATCCAAATGTGATCTCCAATGGGTATGAGGAAGCTTGAGCTTTTCCTGACAGGAAGAATCAGAATCCAAGAGGAGCCAGCCTCAGAGCTGGAAAGGCTCTCCTGGCATTGGCAAAATCCAGTCAGGTAGCTCAGTAATTGGGTGGCAGGGCAACACCAACGAGGCTGGAGAAGCTGGAGAGGGTTAAGCAGGATGTCAGCTAAGAGGCCTGGGTCAAGGACAAGCCTCTACTCTGGCAGAGGATAGTAGGCGTGAATCAGGAGCACAAGCCAAAAGCCAGGCAAACCAGCTGGGCATGTGTGGTGGGATGTGGAGAAAAGAGGATACCTGGAGGCTAAGGCTCTATGGGAAGGTGCCCCAGGCTTGTTAATGCCACTCACATTTATTGAGCACATACTCTGAGTCAAATGCTGGGGATACAGGCATTCATTCATCACCCTTCTCCAGAGAAACAGAGCCATAGGATGTGTATGTATATATATATAGAGAAAGATTTATTATATGGAATTGGCTCACACAGTTATGGAGGCTGGCAGGTCTAAAATCTGCATGGTGGGCTGGCAGCCTGGAGACCCAGGAGAGCCGATATTCCAGTCTGAGTACAAAGGCAATCTGCTGTAGAATTCTCTCTTGCTCAGAGTTCTATTTTTTGTCACTATTGTTCTATTCAGGCCTTCAGCTGATTGGATGAAGCCTACCCATACAATTACTCAAATTCCACTGATTTAAATGTTAATCTCACCTAAAAAACGTACTCAAAGAAATAGGAAGAATAATGTTTAACCAAATATCTGGTGGCCCACCCAAGCTGACACATAAAATTAACCATCTAAAGGAGTTGGGTGGTTAAGGAAGAGTCTCAGCTAACTTCAGGAACTGGAAGACTAATGATAGGCCTTATACCTGGATGAAGATGCAGGTCCTGATATGATTCCTGCCATGGTCAGGAGACAACTGGCCCAGGAGCTGGTGGGGCTGGACCTGAAGATGGCTGTAAGGGCTGGCTCATATCCCTTCCCAGCCTCAGTGTCCTCCTCTGCAAAATGGGGACATATAAAAGAATAACACAGTAAGCACATAGAGAGCACTTAGTAAATGATAAATATTATAACTAGTATCCAGTTTGACAGTTGGTGGGTTTCTGCTGTCTATAGACATAACAGCAACTGCTACAATTAGTTACACTTCGGCTGGTTGCAGCTAGAGCTCCTGGAAGGAGTCTAGCCTCAAACAGGTGGCACAAAGTTATCATGCAGGGATATTCACTGCAACAATGGTTGTAATAATGAAAAACTGCAATTAACCTAAATTGCTATGAGCACCAGAATGACTAAATAAAAGTAAGTTATAGAAAAGAATGATATTGTTTTTGGTTTTGGGTATTTTTAAGATTTTTTTTTTTTTGGAGCTTCTTTTTTTCTTTTTCTTTTTGCGGTACGCGGGCCTCTCACTGTTGCAGCCTCTCCCGTTGCGGAGCACAGGCTCCAGACGCGCAGGCTCAGCAGCCATGGCTCACGGGCCCAGCCGCTCCACGGCATGTGGGATCTTCCCAGACTGGGGCACGAACCCATGTCCCCTGCATCGGCAGGCGGACTCCCAACCACTGTGCCACCAGGGAAGCCCTGGAGCATTTTTTTAAAGTCTTTATTGAATTTTTGTTACAATATTACTCTGTCTTATGTCTTGGTTTCCTGGCTGTGAGGCATGTGGGATCTTAGCTCCCCAACCAGGGGTCAAATCCACGCCCCCTGCACTGGTAAAGTCCCAGAATGATCTTGTTTTTGAAAAAAAGAATTTTGTGTATGTCATGTTCATTTATACCCATATGCAGGTACACATGCACATATATACAATGTTTTAGATGTGTAGACAAATATCTAGATAGATGCCCACATAACATTAGTTGTAACTTCTGAGGAAACCTTATATACTTTTGTATCATTTGAATTAGTTGACAAGTTAACATATTATTTCATCAATCAGTCAACCAATAAATGAATGAGTGAATGAATGAATGAATAATGGTTCTGCACCCAATTCCAATGTGTTTTCCCACACCACCAAGCAATTCTCCTACACCGGCTATGTGTCCTACCATTCAGCTCAATTCTGACACTGTCTACCGAGAGATAGCATCAGATCCCACAGGTTAAGGGCTCAGTCCTACAAGAGAGCTCCCACCTTTCAGATGCCAATTGCATGTCCGTCCAGGTTGTTACCCGTGCTTTTCAGCACGAGTAAGGAGGTTCTAACTGCCCCCTCCTTGAGTTCAATTACCTTGCTAGAGTGGATCACAGAATTCAGAGAAATATTTTACTTACTAGATTACCAGTTTATTATAAGAGGATGTAACTCAGGAAGAGCCAGATAGAAGAGATACATAGAAAAAGGAATGGGGAAAGGGCGCTGAGCTTCCATGCTCTCTCTGATTGGGTAAGCCCCCCAAATCTCCAAGTTTTCACCAACCCAGAACCTCTCTGTACCCTATCCACTTGGGCTTTTATGGAGGCTTCATTACTTAGCCATTGATTAAATCACTGGCCATTGGTGATTAATCTTAAACCCCTCTTTCCTCCTCAGAGGTCAGGAGATGGGACTGAAAGTTCCAAACTTCTAATCACAATGTTGGCTCCTCTGACAACCAGCCCCATCCTCAGGTGACCTAGGGACTTTCCAAAAGTCACATCATTAACATAACAAAAGACTTTTAATCACTGTCATCACTTAGGCAATTCCGAGAATTTTAGGAGCTCTGTGCCAGAAACAGGATGAGGACCAAATGTATATTTTTTATTATAAATCACAATATCACAACGAAAAAGTCTATTAAAATAAAATAGTGAAGTTTTTTTTTTTCTTTGCGGTACACGGGCCTCTCACTGTTGTGGCCTCTCCCGTTGCGGAGCACAGACTCCGGACGCGCAGGCTCAGCGGCCGTGGCCCACAGGCCCAGCGGCTCGGCGGCATGTGGGACCCTCCCAGACCGGGGCACGATCCTGTGTCCCCTGCATTGGCAGGCGGACTCCCAACCACTGCGCCACCAGGGAAGCCCGAGAGTGAAGTTTTAAAGTAAGTCAAGAAACAGGTGATATTCACCATGAGGGCTAACACTGAAGAGGCCAGAAAAGGATGGGAAAGTGTTGCTACTGGGAGATATGAATGGATGAATCACCAAAAATTCAATGAAGTCACTTCAGGAGGCCTTGAAGTTTATTCCTATGGTTCCATTCGTCCCTGTGTCACACAGGAAAGCCCAAAGGGAAGACAACAGCTTTGGGTTAAGTTCTCACTCCTTCTCAGAACTGCTGGGGCAGCTGCCCTGAGCAGCAGAGAAAATTCCTGAGGGAAGCTTTTTACTCTGACATCTGCCCTGATATTGAAGGAAACACAGTGCTGTCTTCCAGACTTCTTTCAGTAGTGGGAAGCAGGTTTTCCTGGGATGTTGTCTGAGGACGCTCAGAAGAAGAAGGAAAGAACAAAAGGCTGGAAAAGAGAAGCCAAAAAGATTGGAGATGAGAAAGCTAAGGTGTGGATTCAGAACTGTGTTCCAACATGATTAAAAGCAGGAGAGGCTATGCAGGTGAACTGTAAAAGAAGGGAACTTGAACTTCACTGAAAGAGGGATGCTGAATATTCCTATGTTTTAGGATCAGATGGCAACTCATAGCTTTGTAACTTAGAACAGGAGACTGGAGAAGAAAAACTTCCTAAAAAGTTATAGTTTGCCCTGTGTAATTTGACAAGCATGTTGCAAATTTAGGAAATACGAAAAAAATCTCAATGAAGGAAATCATATATAAGTATACTGCCCAGAGATAATCACTGTACATGCTGTGGTGAATATATTTCCAGCCTTTTATTTCTACAAATGTATACATTTTTTTAATCAAACTCAGTCATGCAGTATTTACTGTCTTATAGCCTGTTTTTTCCCGTGGAATCGTATATCATGAAAATGTTTCCATTCAAATGAATCTTCCACAATATGAGTTTTAATAACTATAAAGTATTCCATGATACAGGTATAATTTATCTTCTTCTCCCCAATTATTGGATATTTATGTTGTTTCTTCTTTTTTAACTTGTAAATACTATTAATATTTACACATGCCTCTCATTTTCTTAGAGTTTTCCTAGGTGAAAGAGATATGAACAAGTTTTCAGTTTTCCATAAACTTGCCTGGTTGTACTTCAGAAAAGAACCAAGAGATGCTTCCACCAGCGGGATAGGAAAGTGCTTTTCCTTCCATCCTTCCAAACTCATCAGCATTGGGTATTAGCATTTGCTTAGGGGTAGGGGGTGAAGGAGGGAGGAAGCAATAAATAGGAGCAATTAAATAGGGAGAAAAGACAATAGCTTGTTTAAATGATGATTTCTTTGCTTTCTTGTGAAGTTGAGCATTTTCCACATGCTGGTCATTAGATGGATTTTCACATAGCCTCCAGTCCTGTGATTGGGACAAGGAGTTGGATGCTTGGTGGGAAAGGATCTCAGTGTAAAGTGGAACCCGAGTATAGGAAACAGAATCCCGTGCATGCGCCCTCCAGGAGAACAAACTTAGTTACTGAAGACTGATGTCCTGAGAATACCAGAAGACCTAGACTAATCTGACCAGTGAACATCTGCCAAAAATCTCTCCCATCCTCAAGTCAGTGTACTTATTGCTTGGCCTCTGGCTGGACTTCCCTTCTTTGCACTCCTTACCCATGAATACAGCCAGTCCCAAACCTTCAAAGGTAGCTTGCTACAGTTTGTGTTTTCCAAATGGCAATTCCTCTGCTATTCCCGAATAAACTCACTTTTTGGTAGTTCGAGCTTGCCTCAGTTTACCTCTTTACTTAGGTTGACACTGAGATCATATCTTTAATAAAAGACTTTTAGGTAAAGAAAACAGGATGAAGCCCTCTGTTTATTCTTGCTATGGTTATGTACTATAAAAACACTGTTTCATTTGTGTGTTTGAGCAGGATTATAGCATTTTGAATGCCAGTATTGGACTCATAAAAAAGCAGCTGTTCTTTTGAGCTGTTTATTCTCTTATTAACAAGATTGCCTGATTTTTATATTAAAACTATTTTATTTCACTTTTACTGCCTATGTAAATTGGTATTTTTCTTTGCATTTATTTAAACTATTTTTGAACACTTGTGCATAAGATATTATAAAATCCAGTTAACATTAATCAGGTCCACATTTCTCAAATTCTTATTTGCAATGGCATTAAGTTAAATATGTATGTATATATGTATATTTTGGACTGTTTCCATAAGGTTTTAGCGAAAAAGGCAAAACTGGATATTTATATGCTACTTTTTTTTACTGACTCATGGAAGTTCCAATACAATATACAGTTCCTATTCATCTTAAACAACCATGCAAATATTTGTGTCAAACTGCCTAATCAGAAGGCATATATGCATTTATTAGGTCTTCGTATATTTTTACATATGGCAAAGCTAGGAAACCAAAGAGAACAGTCTCTCTACATAAAAATGCTGGAGGGTTAACTTGATAAAGGCTGAATAATTCCTCCCTCTTGATTATTGTTACAGTATTTTTAAAGAATGTTTTATTGCTTTTTTCTTGTAGTAAAATGAAACTGTAATCATACATTACTTTGTTTTTCTGTTGGGTTTTAGTTAACTGTGCCAGCCTGTAAGTGAGGGCCCAAATTTTCAACCGACCTCAAAAATTATGCCTGTGAATTGGGCTAGTTAGCTATTATATTTCTAAGGGCCAACAGCACTTACCCAAATAGATAAGGCTCATGATAGTTCTGCTTACTAAACAGATATTGTACAAACATGTGGGACTAGACAAGCTGCACATAATTCTAAGACTAGACTAGCAAATTAGATCTCTGCTCCGAATTTTAAAAAATAAGATCAGTGAGGGAAGATGGGGGAGCAGCTCTGTATTCTGCCATCATCTTGTAAAATAGCATAACAGCTTTCCCTTTCTTTCAAGTTTGATTTTTATAGGAATTTAATCACCATAATTGGTGGGCAAAGAAGAGGTGATTTCTGTAATTCTTGTGGGTCCAAAGTCAAACAGATGTGGTTTTCTGTTCTCCTAATGTGATTTTCCACATTGGCCTTTAAAGATGGTGCTTTAGAGGCTGTTTTCTGTGCTGGAAAGAGGGGCTTAGCTCTCCATGGAAGGTGAAGGTCGTGCTTTACAAACTCCTTAGCAGGACAGTCAAGGCCCTTCCTGCCTCTCTCAGCCTTAACCCATCCCACCCAAATCCCAGCTGTCTGAGGCTTTGGAAGAGGCATGAAAACGTTCTGACTCTCAGTGTCTTCATCTATAAAATGAGAGGATTGGATTCAGCATCTAAGGTCTCTTCCAACTGTAAATTCTATGAAATTGTTAAAAGAAAATCCCATGGTTTAGATAATTATATTCTATATAGTTGGATTTTTTAATTAAACATAATAAAAACACTTAAATTCACTGTAAATTTTAGCCTTTCTCTGTATGAATCAAGCAAACTAAGGCAGATTTTCAACTTGTGATTTTCACTAAAGAGAATCGTATATGATGTCTTTGTTTCTAAAATAACTTGACGTTAGTATTTCTTCTCAGTAGAAGCTAAAAATCAATTCCACAAAACCCTCAAATTATTAATGAAATGCTTAATATAATGTGAAATAAGCAGCTTTTTTGTTTGCTGCTTCAGAGCTAGAGGATTAATATTTTAATGTGGTATATAGAGGTATTGAAATGTCACACTTCATTTAGCTTAAATAATTTTCAACTTAAATAATTACCACATTTTTAGCTTAAATAATATAACACATTTATTATAAAAGAAATTTTCTAATTCATTCAAATATTCTTTGACTTTTAAAAATTTCCAACCCAATCACGTTATTTTCTGAAGCAATTTCAAAAAAGTTAGATCAAAGATCTAAGTCCATTTAGTCACTTTTCCTGTTTAGCAAAGCTCCAAGGGATTTTGTCTCAAGATGAAAATTTTTTAAGAATAAACACCAAATCCAAAGAAACCTTTTTTTAAAATTTTACTGACAAATAATTGACAGATATAATTGTATATATTTAAGGTGTACAATGTGATGATTAGGTATACGTATACATTGTAGAATGATTACCAAGATCAAGATAATTAACACATCCATCACCTCACATAGTTAACATAGTTAACTCTTTTTCTTTTTTTTCTTGTTTTTTTTTTTAAGAAAGTGTTTCTTAGTGTTTCTGTCCCATTAGGCAGTAACTCCAGGACCCCAGTCATGTCACCTCAGGCATCCTCCTCTTCTAGAGGGATACAAAACAAACACCAGCACAACAGAAATTCATCTTAAGGCTATATCTTCTAGATATTAGAATGGTTTCTTTTCCTCTAGAGTACAGAGTGCATTTAGACAATAGGGATCGTATTAAAATGTAGATCTTGATTCCATAGGTCTGGAGTTGGACCTCAGTCTTAATTTCTAACTTAACTACTTAAAGCCTCCAAGCCAGCAGCAGCAGTGTCACCTGGGAGTTTGTTGGAAATGCAGAATCTCAGGCCCAGCCCAGATTATTAGGGGATTATTTCCCAATGGGCTTTGATTGATTCTGAGTTTTGCTCCCAACATCCTCATCTACAGTGAGTGGAGTCTTCCCCTCAGGCACTTTAAAAGCATGAAAGTCTCTTTCTCACAGTTGGACCACAATCGAAGGACAGCTGAAGCAACTGGTACTCTGATGTCAGGCCAACCTGAACAGTTCCAAATCAAAAGGGAAGTTTGACCAACTTCCAGTGGTTCTCAAATCTGTCCACACCTTAGAATCACCTGAAGAACCTTTTAAAAAGACCAAAACTTAGACCATGCCTCAGACCAATTAAAGCAGAATCTCTAGAGCAGTGCTTCTGAAATTTCACGAACATCTGAATCACTGAAGGGCTTGTTAAAGCATAGGTTGCTGGGCTCCAAACCCAGTCTCTGATGCTGTAGGTCTGGGGCAGGGCCTGAGATGCTGCGTTTTAACAAGTTCCCAGGTTATGCTAATGCTGTTTGTCTCTGGAGCACACTAAGAACCACTGCTCAAGAAGTCAGCCCTGAGTATTCAGTATTTTTTTTTTTTTTTTTTTTGGGGTTCGCAGGCCTCTCACTGTCATCTACAGTGAGTGGAGTCTTCCCCTCAGGCACTTTAAAAGCATGAAAGTCTCTTTCTCACAGTTGGACCACAATCGAAGGACAGCTGAAGCAACTGGTACTCTGATGTCAGGCCAACCTGAACAGTTCCAAATCAAAAGGGAAGTTTGACCAACTTCCAGTGGTTCTCAAATCTGTCCACACCTTAGAATCACCTGAAGAACCTTTTAAAAAGACCAAAACTTAGACCATGCCTCAGACCAATTAAAGCAGAATCTCTAGAGCAGTGCTTCTGAAATTTCACGAACATCTGAATCACTGAAGGGCTTGTTAAAGCATAGGTTGCTGGGCTCCAAACCCAGTCTCTGATGCTGTAGGTCTGGGGCAGGGCCTGAGATGCTGCGTTTTAACAAGTTCCCAGGTTATGCTAATGCTGTTTGTCTCTGGAGCACACTAAGAACCACTGCTCAAGAAGTCAGCCCTGAGTATTCAGTATTTTTTTTTTTTTTTTTTTTGCGGTACGCAGGCCTCTCACTGTTGTGGCCTCTCCCGTTGTGGAGCACAGGCTCCAGACGCGCAGGCTCAGCGGCCACGGCTCACGGGCCCAGCCGCTCCGCGGCATGTGGGATCTTCCCGGACTGGGGCACGAACCTGTGTCCCCTGCATTCGCAGGCGGACTCTCAACCACTGCGCCACCAGGGAAGCCCTATCAGTATTTTTTTAAAAGCTCTTCAAGAGATTCCAACGTGCAGTCGAGTTTGATAACACTGCCCTAGGAAAGATGAGATGAGTATTAAAAAATGAGATTGGTTTTTCATACATTTTGTGAAACCTGTTTCATCACATTAAATTACACACACTAACACTCAGCCAATTTTGGCACAGACTATCCACAGTTCCAAAACTTCTTGGCAAAATAAAATGTTCAGTGAGTTTTTTTAATGTGGGTCTTTTCACCACATGCATATGAACCCCTTGAAAGCAGGGACTATGTCTTGAATACACCTTTTTACCCCTAGGTACCAGGCACAGGGCCTGGCACAAAAGACATGTTTAATAACTGTTTACAGAATTCAATCTATCTATCATCCACCAGGCACCAGTCACCTGGAGATGGGCATACACTCTGTCAAGAAAAGGACACAATTGCCTGAAATTTTCATTTTTCACCAAAAGCATATATATGTAATCAAGACTTCTGAACGTTGCCACAAATATTAGGCAAGCAAATTCTCTTCTCACAGCCTGTGCAGTCAGCATGTAAACATGATATCCTCAACAGGAGCTAGAGCTTGAGAGCCAGCATTAGGTGGGGAAGGTGGGAAGCATAGTCTGAGCAGTCCCCTTCAAGGTAATGGAGAGTCAAAGGTTGAGGAAGGGGAGCAGCCTTTTCTACATGACTGAAATGAAACACCTAAGGTTTAAAAAAAAAAAAAAAGCAGTATACAGAACAAAATGGATGGGGAATATGACAGGGATCAAAAAGACAACATTAAAAAAAAAAAAGACAACACATTACATAAAAATGGACCTGGAGAAATTAGGAATCAATGAGTATTTACATTTAACTATAAAAATCTTAATAGTATAGATTCTGAACTGATTCTTATAATATGCACCGTGCAAACGTATTATCATATATATATATAAATCTACCCTAGCTCCTAAACTTTAGTAACAGTGTTGCAGGATTGCAAAATATATCTATTTAATATTGGGTAAATGTTAAGCAAATGTGTATTGGTTCAAATTGCACATTCAATGCTAGTGAATAACTCTCCCCAAGGGCTTTAGGTTGCAAGAGCCGAAAACATCCATTATTTTCTATTCTTTTGAGGGCAATGAGAAAAGGATATTAGCAGCTCTGTCCAGTAGAACTTTTTGTGATGATGGAAACATTCTCTGTCTGCACTGTAGAATATGGTAGCCACTAGTCACATGAGGCTGTTGAGTAATTGAAATGTGGCTAGTGTGACTACGGGCCTGAATTTTTTTTTGGGGGGGGCACACAGTGCGGCTTGTGGGTTCTTAGTTCCCCCTCTAGTGATCAAACCTGGGCCCTTGGCAGTGAAAGTGCAGAGTCCTAACCACTGGACTGCCAGGGAATTCCCCTTAATTTTTAACTTAATTCATTTTAACGAATTTGAATTTAAATAGCTACACGCAATTGGCATCTACCATACTAGACAACCACGTATAAAGAATCATGCCAGAGCATAAAAACCATAGCCACTTTCTCTGCAAACTTGTAAGCATGTTCAAAATCTGCCTCTTGCTCCACTACTTGTGTTTACCAGATCAAAAAGAAGACAAATCTAAAAAATACTCGTTAATTTCATATAGAATAACGACACAGACTTCCCATGTGAAATCCACACTCTTTGAAAGGCCACAGACTCTCTCACTTTTATAAACAGTCCCTAAGAAAAAGCAATCACAATGGGCAGCAGCTTTTGTGTTTATAAATCCCAGTCCTTAGGAGAGAGGGAAGAGTGCCCTTTTAAAGCCCTGATCGCTTTACAGACTTCCAATTGTGCCACCCAGTGGCAGTATGCTTGGTTGAATTTCTGACTCCAACAGGATCCTTTCTAACCAGGGAAGAATCCTGCCTGGTCAGGATGCTAAGCAGTGCCAGCTAAGATGGCAGAATGATGATGGCATGGGTGATCTACCCTTCCATTCACACCATAATGGAATGTCACATTTATGCCCCATTTATTTCCATCTTAATCAATCTTTGTTTTGTAGCCTTTCTTAAGAAGAAATACAAAATAGCAGTGATTCAAGAAGATTCTCTCTGGACTCCCTCAGCCTGAAGTATTTCTGTTACAAGAAATTTATTTCCCACTGGACAGCTACATGCAAAAGAATGAAACTGGACCACTTTCTTACACCTACACCTTATACAAAAATAAACTCAAAATGGATTAAAGACTTAAATGTAAAGACCTGAAACTATAAAGCTCCTAGCAGATAACATAGGCAGTAACCTCCTCCATATCAGTCTTAGCAATATATATATTTTTGGATAGGTATTCTCAGGCAAGGGCCACAAAAGCAAAAATAAACAATTGAGAATACATCAAACCTGAAAGCTTTTGCACAACGAAAGAAACCACCAACTAAAGGAAAAGGCAGCCTACTGAGTAGAAGATATTTGCAAATGATATATCCAGTAAGGGGTTGATATTCAAAATATATTTTTAAAAACTCACACAACTTAAAATCAAAAAAACCAATCTGATTTTAAAAATGGGCAGAGGACCAGAATAGATATTTTTCCAAAGAAAAGATACAGATGGCCAACAGGCACATGAAAAGGTGCTCAACATCACTAATCATCAGGCAAATACAAATAAAAACAATGAGATACCACCTCACACCTGTCAGAATGGCTGTTATCAAAAAGAAAACACATAACAAGTGTTAACAAGTGTTGACAAGGATTTGGAGAAAAGGGAACCCTTGTACACTGTTGGTGGGAATGTATCAATAATTTGGTGCAGCTACTATGGAAAACAGTATGGAGGTGCCTTAAAAACCTAAAATAGAACTATCACACAATTCAGCAATTCCAGTTCTGGGCATTTATCTGAAGGAAAAAAACACTAATGAGAAAAGATATATGTATTTCTATGTTCATTGCAGCATTATTTATAATAACCAAGATATTGAAACAACCTAAGTGTCCATCCGTAGATGAATGAAGATATTTTTTATACACACACACACACATATGCACACACAATGGAATATTACTCAGCCATTAAAAAAGAATGAAATCTTGCCATTTGGGCAACATGGACAGACCTGGAGGGTATTATTCTAAGAGAGAGAAGTCAGATGGAGAAAACCAAATACCGTATGGTTTCACTTGCATGTAGAATCGAAAAAACAAAACAAACAAACAAAATAAATCAGAAACAGACTCATAGATACAAAGAACAAACTGGTGGTTGCCAGAGGGCAGTGGATGCGGGGTGGGAACAGACAAAATAGGTGAAAGGCATTAAAAGGTACAAACTTCCAGCAATAGAATAAATCACATACAGGGAATATAGTCAATAATAATGTAACAACTTTGTATGGTGACAGATGATAACTGGTCTTATTGTTGTGATCATTTCATAACATATAAAACTATCAAATCACTATGTTGTACCCCTGAAACTAATATAATATTGTATGTTAATTATAACTCAATTTAAAAAGACATTTATTTCCCACTCATCAAATTTTATATGAAGATATTGGATGGGTCTTTGTCTTTGATTAAGAATTTTTTAAAATACAACACTTAGTGAGCCAGAAACATTTGCTAATATCTTTTTCTGAGGGTTTGAAAACAGTTCAACATAAAATTAAATGCAGATGTATAATTTGAAAGTTCGTGAATCATCGGCTTATGTATTCATGCATTTATAATTACACCAAACTTAAGTATTCTCTAAAAGCCGTGTTAATTTCTGGCTATTGTATAGAAATACAACTGATTTCTGTGTCTTAATTTTGTATCCTGCAACTTTACCGAATTCATTGATGAGCTCTAGTAGTTTTCTGGTGGTGTCTTTAGGGTTTTCTATGTATAGTATCATGTCATCTGCAAAGTGACAATTTTACCTTTTCCTTTCCAATTTGGATTTCTTTTATCTATTTTTCTTCTCTGATTACTGTGGCTAGGACTTCCAAAACTATGTTGAATACAAGTGGTGAGAGTGGGTTCCTGATGGTAGAGGAAATGCTTTCAACTTTTCACTGTTGAGTACAATGTTACCTGTGGGTTTGTCATAGATGGCCTTTATTATGTTGAGGTATGTTCCCTCTGTGCCCGCTTTCTGGACAGCTTTTATCGTAAATGAATGTTGAATTTTATCAAAAGCTTCTTCTACAACTATTGAGATGGTCATATGGTTTTTATTCTTTGTTAGTATGGTATATCACATTGATTGATTTGCATATATTGAAGAATCTTTGCATCCCTGGGATAATACCACTTGATCATGGTATATGATTCTTTTAATATATTGTTGGATTCGATTTGCTAGTATTTGTTGAGGATTTTTGCGTCTATGCTTATCAGTGATACTGGCTTGTAATTTTCTTATTTTGTGATATCTTTGTCTGTTTTTGGTATCAGGGTGATGCTGTCCTCATGTGGCTATTGTAGTTTATCCTCTGGTAAAGAATTTGAATGGCATTCTGGTATTGCATTTTACTTAGAATACACTGTTACAGAATTGTGTATAGAATCAGTTGGTTTTTTTTCAATTCAGAATTTTCCCAAATGGGAAAAAATGCTCAGTATGAAATACAGGTTAAGTTCTCTATAGATGTAGATTCCAAGAAGCAGATGTCTAAGGAGCAAAAATTTAGAGTAACTGAAAATAATCAGCACCATGCAGCATTCACTGTCATTGTAAGGTAGGCAGATGGCATAACTCAAGAGGGCCTGAGTCTATACTAAGTTTAGCAGAGAGTTTTGCTGGCACTCAAGATCTCACAGGGGACATTTTAAAGTGACTGCAAATCTTCCCTGGAATAAATGCAGACCAAGGGTGAGCATAAACATAAGAAAATAACATGAATTAACATTGGCCCAGTTGGCATGGGTTGACACTTTTGCTGGCAGTTTTAACAGAAAGATAAAGACTGGCTGAACACAGGAAGCCTTAAAAAACTTCCAGTGTGGAGAGGAAAGTGCTGCATTTGTATTCTCAGATTTGCACTGCGTGAGTAAGGTAAAGGCTTTTGTTACCTCCTAAAGATTTCTGAGTCCTCCTCAGAAGGGATCTGCTTCAGATTCTTCAGTGTCTCGCAGGATCTGTTTTCAGGACGCAGTGGGAACTTGGCACATTTGTTTTTTGACACTAGGAATCAATTCTTAGATGGCTCCACCACTTGTTGTCTGTGTGACTTTTGGCCGGCCACCTATATTCTAAGCAGATCTGAAGCTTTCATCAGATTATCTAAGTAGTTTATGACTCTAAAGAAGGTACAAACTATCATACGAGTTTCTTTGGATCCTGGGACAACGGTGGGGAAGTAGAAGAGGGAGATTCTGTCAAATGTGAGACTACATGCCAATTTGGAGTTTAGGTCAAATGCTGTATAACAAGAAACAAGAATTGAGGAGGTGGATTCAGCAGTGAGGACTTCCCTGAGTCCTCCTGGATGCCCCTCACTCTGCACGCTGGACAACCTTCTTTCAAAGCACTTATCTTACAGCCTAGTGATTGGTGATTTACTCCTCTCTCTCCACCAAAAAAAAGTCTTATCTCAATCGTATTTTTTACTCCCCAAATCTAAAATAATCCCTATGCATAGGTGATGAAAAAATGTTTGTTAAATGCATTAATAGTATATAGAGCCCTGTCATCTGGACTCTCAAATAGCAGCATCATTTGAAAGCTCATTATATTCCCTTAGGATATATTCTTTATTCAGAATAGATTAGGGGTAATTTGTAAAACATTCAGAACTTTGTGACTGAGTAGAAATATAGTTGGAATATTCTAGTGATATTGATGTAGCTGAGTCAGAGAAAATGCAGCTGTTAAGGAGATTTCATAAGAATAACATACAAGACCTAGCACAAAAGAAAGGAAGAAAAGACGGGAAAGAGAAAATGAAGGAGGAAAAGAGAGAAGGAGGAAAGAAGGAAGGGGAGAAAGGCAGAACAGTAGACTTCAATTTTTTTAAATCCTGAATATAATATTAACAAATAGAATCCAGCAGCACTTTCAAGAGCAAAGCTGGAGCACTCACACTTTCTGACTTCAAAATTTTCTACAAAGCTACAGTAACCAAATCAGTGAGGTACTGGTATAAAGACAGACATACAGATCAGTGGAACAGAATAGAGAGCTCAGAAATAAACCCTCCCATATCCGGTCAAATGATTTTTAATAAGGGTTCCAAGACCATTCAGTGGGGAAATTACAGTCTCTTCAACAAATGGTGCTGGGAAAACTGAACATCCACATGCAAAAGAATGAAGTTGGACCCTTACCTAGCACCATATGCAAAAATTAACTCAAAATGGATCAAAGATCTAAACGCAAGACCTAAAACTATAAAATTCTTAGAAGAGAACATTGGACAAATGCTTCACAACACTGGATTTGACAGTGATTTCTTGGATAGGAACCAAAGGTACAGTAACAAAAGAAAAAATAGACTAACTGGACTTTATGAAAATTTTTAAATTTTGTGCATCAGAAGACACTATCAACAGAGTAAAAAAGGCAGCCCATAGAATGGAAGAAAATATTAGCAAATCATATATCTAATAAAGGATTAATATCTAAAATATACAGAGAACTTTTAAACCTCAACAAGAAAACAAATATCTTGATGTAAAAATGGGCAAAGGACTTGAATAGACATTTCTCCAAAGAAGATTACAAATGGCCAATAAGCACATGAAAAGATGTTTAACATCACTGTCATTGGGGAATGCAAGTCAAAACTGCCCTGAGATACCACCTCACACCCATTATGATGTCTACCAAAAAAATAGAAAACAGCAAGTGTTGACCACGATGTGGAATAATTGGAACTCTTGTGCACTGTTGGTGGGAATATAAAATGGTACAGCCACTATAGAAAACAGTATGGCAGTTTCTCAAAAAATTAAAAACAGAATTACCATGCAATCCAGAAATTCTACTTGCAAGTGTATACTCAAAAGAATTGAAATCAGAGTCTTGAAAAGATATTTGTATGCTCGTGTTCATAGCAGCATTCTTCAAAATAGCCAAAAGGTAGACACAACCCAAGGTCCATTGATAGATGAATGGATAAGCAAAACGTGGTAATTACATACAATGGAATATTATTCAGCCTTAAAAAGGAAATATGCTACATCATGGATGTACCTTGAAGATACTACGCTAAGTGAAATAAGCTAGGCAGTCACAAAGAGACAAATACTGTATGATTCCACTTATATGTGGCACTTAGAACAGTCAAAATTGAGACAAAAAGTAGAATGGTGGTTTTCAGGGGCTGGGGAGGGTAGCAGGGTGCTGAATGGGGAGTTATCATTTAATGGGTACAGAGGTTCAGTTTTATGAGATGAAAGAGTTCTGGAGATGGATGGTAGTGATGGTTACACAACACTACAGATGTGTTTAATACCACCAAACCGTACACTTAAAAATGGTTAAGATGGTAAATATTATGTCATGTTAATTTTACCACAATAAACAGAAGAAAATTTTTAAAAATCCATCATTTTACTTTCTGTCTCTATGTATCTGACTACTCTAGGTACCCCATGAAAATGGAATCATACAGTTTTTGTCTTTTTGTGACTGACTTATTTCACTTAGTATACTGTCTTCAGGATGCATCTGTGGTACAGCATGTGTCAGAATTTCCTTCCTTTTTAATGCTGAACAATATTCCATCATATGTATATACCCCATTTTGCTTATCCATTCATCTCTTGATGGACATTTGGGTTGCTTTCATCTTTTGGCTATTGTGAGTAAAGCTGCTCTGAATATGGGTGTACAAATACCTGGCTGAGTTCTTGCTTTCAGTTCTTTTGAGTATATACCCAAAAGTGAAATTGCTGTTATCATATGGTAAGTATGTTTGATTTTTTAAAAAAATCAATATCCACTCTTACTTTATAAACTCTCTTAATTAAAAGGAAATAGAATAGATGACTACTTCCTTAACATGACAAAATATTTCATGTCAACTCAGAAGCCAGCATTATGCTTAACAGGGAAAGTAAAAATATTTACATCAATGTCAGGACCAAGACAAAGATATCCACTATCACTGTTGTCATGTAATATTGTTTTGGAGCTACTAGCCAACACAATTTGACAAGAGAAACAGATAACAGGTATGATCATTGGAAAGGAGATCAGATTATCATTATTTGCAGATGATACAGAATGTGTGTCTTGAAAACCCAAGAGAATCAGCTAAACAACTGTCATAAACAGCAAGAGAACTCAATAAGTTAGCTGGGTGAAGCTATTAGTAACTTTCACATATACAAACAGCTACAAGTTGGAAAAATATAATTGCACAGGATGTAAAAGGAAAGAAAAACATGAAGACATGAAACACAAGGTTCAAGCACAATTATAATAAGAGGAATGTAAATTAAAACAAGGCAGACCATTTCAGCTACACCAAGTTGTCCCTTATCTGTCCATGCATCCATCTCTTCATTTATCCAGTAGACATACGTTGCATGCCTGCTGTGTGTTTGTGCACCCTGTCTGAGGCTCTGGAGCAAAGAGCCCTGGACAGAAAGGACACCTGGGTTTTATCTCGATCTAGCTCCCTTACCCCCGAAAATCACTGAGGTACAATTTTCCCCTCTCAGATTGGCAAAAGTCAAAAAGGCTGATATAATAACACACTATGTTAGAGTAGATGTGGAGAAACAGATGTTCACATACCTTGTTGGTGGAAAAGCATAGTAATACAGCCCCTGTGGGCAACTTGCCAATGTTGATCAAAATTAAAATTTTACCCTACTTTTTGACTCAGTGATTTGAATATACTAGCACATAAGAAAGGTGACACATAGGCAAAGTTATGCATTGTACATTGTTTGTAGTAATAAAGACAGGGAACAAATCCATTGATAGGGCCCTGTTTAAATAAATTACAGTGCATCCACACAATGGAATACTTGGGAGTCATTTAAAAGAATGGGATGGTCTCACTTCATATGTGAAATCTAAAAAAAACCAAAAAGCAAACAAAAAAAAGCGAAGTCATAGATACAGAGAACAGATTGCCAGAGATGGGGGTGAGGGTGTAAGAGGGGGGAGGCCAAATGGATGAAGGAAGTCAAAAGGTACAAACTACCAGTTATGAGAAATAAGTGCTGGGGATGTAATATACAGCATGGTGACTATAGTTAACAATTACTGTATTGTATATTTGAAAGTTGCTAACAGAGTAGATCTTAAAAGTTCTCATCACAAGAAAAAAATATGTAACTGAATGTGGTAATGGATGTTAACTAAACTTATTGTGGTGATCATTTTGTAATATATAAATATATCAAATCATTATGTTGTGTACCTTGGATTAATACAATGTCGTATGCCAGTTATATCTCAGTTAGGAAAAAAAAATGAGGGGCTGCATTTTTCTTTGTGCTGATATGCAAGAATCTCCAAGAAACATTATTTGAAAAACACAATCAGAACAATAAATGTGCTACCATTTGTGTTTTAAAAAGTGAGAGAAAACACACAATACGTGTGCTTTTGCTTTTAATGCATTTAATATCTCTGGAAGGACATATAGGAAACTAGAGACAGTGGAGACCTTTAGGGCTAGAAGTGGTACCCAAGGGGCTGAGGTGGAAGGGAGACACTTTACTTATACCTTTTGTACCTTTCTGGCTTTTGCAACATGTGACAGTATTACCTATTTTTTAATTAATTTTTTTAAAGAGGTATCTATCTACCTAGATACCTAAATTACAAAGAACACTTGCATCCATATTCAATTGCTAAGACAGCAGTTTTAGGTTAAATCAGTTCTTCTAGTTGACTTTTTCCAAACTGTTGTCAAGCCAACCTTCTCTTTCTCCACAACATTCAGAGAATTAGGTGTTAACCTGGCATCTGGACAGAAATAGCTGCTTAATTCCAAGCATAGATGGGTCAGGAAGGCTGCAAAGTTACTGTTCTTATAGATTCATGTAGCACCTTGTAAATACTTCTTGCCCAGTGGGGGCTCAATAAATGTTGCTGACTCATCTGTCACAGAGAAGCAGGATATTAACTCAGAAGCACGAACTGAAGTCATTTAATCAGAAAATCAATTTCATTTTCCTTGTCTTGGGGAAAATAGTTCCACTAAGTCAAGAAATACGCAGAGGTGATTATATTGTGTCAAGGATTCAGATGGGAAACCAGGAGTTAAAGGGTGTGAACAACACAGATGCAAATCAATTTGCTTTGCATTACAGTTGGCAGTGTTGAGCACACTGGGCCACATATGGAAGTCATGTTTACTATTTCAAGAACATAGTATCACTTTACAGCGCTTAATATTCAAAGGCCCACATTATTATTGCTTTTTTTGCAATTTTTGAGCAATTTCTGGGCCAAGGTTTGGAATCAGGATTACTAAAACCCTAGAATAATTGTAAACTTGCTGTCCTCCCTCCCCCTGTGCAGTTACTTCTTGTGGTCCTAAAACCATGATTGTATCAGATATTAATCTGCAACTCAACCACCAAGTGGATTTTATTGAAGCTGCTGTAATTCCACTGCCAGAAGACATGACAAATAGCCAACATGTCACTGAAGATTTATGTTTGGTTTTGAAACCCATTATCTTTTAGGAAATATTACATAGTATGATTCACTGAGTGGTAGCAGTCTCATATAATCCAAGGTTTCTCTATATTGATTTTACAGAGTCATTATTACCCGAGTGTCTATGCTTTGCTAGGCTCACACAATTAAAACCAAAATCAGCTTCAGGGATTGTTAGCAAGAAATACATGTACCGTGCAATACTAAGTCTCTCAGCCTGAGCCTCCACATGATGGGAATAACGCAACCAGCCTACATTTCCCCACTCTGTTTAAGGCAAATTCAAGAAGGGGAAATGTGTTGCTTTCACTAAAATTTCCAAACAACTGTTTGGCATGCTGCTTCTTACTGCTGGTAAATGAAATGGAACCACTGAGATCCAGACAGTATTGGAACCTGAAGAAGCCTTAAATATCCTTCAGTTCAAAACCCTCACTTAACGTAAACTGGGGCTCGAAGAAGTGAAATGACTCCATGCCAACACTCTGTCCTTCCGCCATGTCCAGCAGCTCTGCTCATGCACTCTGAGCTGAGGGTACTATGCAGACAAGAGGCAGCTCAAGGGACCATGGACACATAGAGCAAGGCCATGGTCCTGTCATCCTTTCCCTTTCACTTGGGGAAATCCTATTGATTGGGAGAGTGTTAAACACCCGTTGGACGACGGAAACTCAGGGCTCTGTAATCGCAGTGAGAGGGAGAAGGAAGTGGAGGAAGATGGCAGTGGCAGAGGATGTTCCAAGTCACCTTTAGGGGCCATTTCAACAGCTTGCAATTAATCCAGTTACTGAAACCAAGGTGCAAACCCTTTGCGTCCGTACCCTAAGGGTCTTATGTTCCTGTTCCTTTGTCACTCAAATCTTTTGAGTTTCAGAATCTTTCCTCCATTCTCTGCCCTCACTTTACTAGACCTCTTCTTTAGCATTAGGCACAGCTGACCAGTCTCTCCTGCTTAAAATACTTTCCCCTCTTTGCTTGCTTGACCCTACAGTCTACTAGTTTCCTTCTATCTCAGGGACAATTCCTTCTCAATCAGATTTTCTTCTCCCCCTGTTCTTTCCTCTGACCTGCTTTCTCCACTAAATGGTTGATAAGTATCTTGTACTTAACATGTCTATGAAAGAACTCATTATTTACCCTTGCTACTGGAACTTACCCATTTCACACCCCATTTTTTCCCCCACCTTAGTAAATTCATTATCTTCAACTCAACTCCTCAAACCAAAAACTAGGAATCACCACAGTTGTTCCCTTCCCCTCACATCTTGCCCCACATCCAAAGCATCAGTAAATCCTACTGCATTTACTTCAAGTACCTCTCGAAGCTGTTCCACCTCACTGCTACTTCCCTTGTCTAATCCAAGCTTCTCTAACTAGACTGTGGGCTTTCATTCTTGCCCACCCTCCATCCTCCACAAAACAGCAGAGGAATCTGTAGAATGTAAACCAGATCACGTCACTCCCCTGCTTAGAACACCGGGTGGTTTCCCATCACTCTTAGAGTAAAATCTAGCCTCCTTTCTCTGACTCACAAAGCCCAGGGAGATCTGGCCCCACGTGGTCTGTCCTTCTCTTGCTCATTCTCTGGATCCCCTTTTTGCTCCTAAAGGAACCCAGAAACCAACTCATCCCCATCTAAGACCTTTGCATGCTGTTCCCTCTACCTGAAAAATACTTCTTCCACTCCTTCACAGACATGTCTTTGTCACTTAAGTCATAGCTCAAATCTGCTTCCTCAGAGAGGCCTTCATTCACTATCACATGCAGTATTTTATTTTCTTCAGAGAAATTTTCATAATCTGGAATTGTCTTGTGCATTTACTTCTTAATACACCCTCTCTCCTAAAAAAGAATGAAATAATGCCATTTGCAGCAATACGGGTGAACCTAGAGATTATCATACTAAGTGGAGTAATACGTGATATCACTTATATGTGGAATCAAAAAAAAAAATGCTACGAATGAACTTACATACAAAACAGAAATAGACCCACAGACAAAGAAAACAAGCTTATGGTTACCAAAGAGGAAAGTGGGGGAGGGATAAATTAGGAGTTTGGGATTAACATACACACACTACTATATATAAAATAGATAATCAACAAGGACCTACTGTATAGCACAGGGAACTCTACTCAATATTTTATAATAACTTATAAGGACTATACTTCAGTTAAAAAGGGGAAAGTGGGGGAGGGGGGGGGGAAAATTAGGGGTTTGGGATTAACATACACACACTACTATATATAAAATAGATAATCAACAAGGACCTACTGTATAGCACAGGGAACTCTACTCAATATTTTATAATAACTTATAAGGACTATACTTCAGTTAAAAAAAATATATACCCTCTCTTCAGTAGGATGCAAGCTCCCTGAAAGCAGGAAGGTTTTTCATCTTGCTTAGCACTGTATCTCTAGTGCCAGAATGTAGTTTCGGTGCAGTAACTTTTGAATGAATGCAAAAATGATATATAATCATAGATATCTCTATAAGACCTGTAAAACTACTGATTCTGACTCATACCATTGGTCTGGAACCCCAGTCACTCTCTGGAGTTAGTGGGGGACACCTCACGATGAATACTTTTTATCTTTTAATTGAGGTTAAAGATAATCAGTCATCACTGATTCTGTACAGTATGCATAAAGGCCAAAAAGAGAAGGTCCCACATTTGAAGTAAAGATTAGATTGGGGCATTTTATATGTCGGAGAGGGAGGGTTGAGCAATATTTGAGAATTTACAGTGATGGGGAATATAGTAGCTGAAATATTAATTCCTGGAGGATCAATTATGGTGTAGAGCAAAGAGCACTGGACTTGGTGTCAGAAGTCCTGGTTTGAGTCCTGACTCTGCCACTTAGTTGCTATGGCAATGTAAACAAATCACGTATCTCCCTGAGAATCAATTTCCTTATCAAGAAAACTGGAAGTGTGCTCACTTCAGCAGCACATATACTATATAAAATTGGAATGATACAGAGAAGATTAGCATGGCCCCTGCGCAAGGATGACACACAAATTCGTTAAATGTTCCATATTTTTAATAAAAATTAATTTTAAAAACATTGTAAAAAAGACAAGTAAACTGGAGGTAATGTCTGTTTCTTATTTTCCAATTACAAATACTGGCCAATACTAATTCCCTCCAAAGTCTGAAGGAGATTCTAGAGTAGGCAAAGTCTCAGCTAGTGATCAATTCATAAAAAATTAGAATTATTTTCACTTGATGTTTCCTGGTTATCATCAAAGATTCTTCCAGAACAGGTATAGGAGTGGTAGAGGAATATATCCATTTAACAATAACTGTGTCCCGTTAGGATTATAGAACAAATTTCTAATAACACACTTGGCTTATTTTGGGTTTTTCTCCAACATCTCCATGGACTATGTTTGTTGGAATTTGGCTTTGATTCCAGTTATTTTCCAATAATAACACATGAAAGTGAGGGCACTCTTACATCTTTAACTTGGGCAAGCCCTCATAGTGAGCACAACTTTAGGAATGAGAACACCTCAGGGAGCCATGTCCTAAGCCCTCTAAGTGCCTTATTCCTACCAGAGGGGAGGAGAAACTTGCAGAAATCACCAGCTACCTAGCCTCTAGTTGGGTGAAGGCTTTGATTCCTCCAGGAGTCGAATTGGCTTTTAAATGCACAGTCTGCAAAGTCAACTATTTGATGAATGGGCACGTTTGTAACACGAACTCAGCTTAGCCTGCTGTGGGTGAATAGCTCTAGCTTGAAGAGCGTGAGACCTCCCACTACTAAGTAAAGTAGCAAATAAGCTATTTCTTAGTTAATGAAAGATTCCTTCAAGAAAAACAATAGGCCAGTAAGGTTACTGTTGACCTTGAAAGTGGGAGGGGAAAAGCAGAAGAAGAATATCAGAGGAAGAAGCCTCATTTAAGAACACTGTCAGTGAGCAGCGCTGCTTCGTGTTTCCTAGTGTCATCTGCTACACATAATTGACAATAGGAGCAATGCTAAGACTACCACAGGGGGTATTTGCAGAGCAAATCGGTGTCAAGAGTCAGGCACAGAGGAAGAAGAACTGGGGTTGGGGAAGGGAAGCTAGGGCTCATGGTAATGGATATTCTTCTCACCTGAAGCACTATTTGATGGTCTGAATTACAAAACTTATTCTCCACCATCATTCGCCTACCTGGAAATAACCATATGCCCCAAATACCTCTCATCCAGGGTTTCTCAACCTCAGCACCGTTGACATTTTGGGCCAGATAATTCTTTGTTGTGGAGGACTGTCTTGTGCACTGTAGGATGTTTAGCAGCATCCCTGACCTCTTCTCACCAGATGTCCGCAGCCCTGCTCTGTAGAGATAACCAAAAATGTCTCCAGACCTTGCCACATGTCCCCTGGGGGCAAAATCCCCCCCAGCTAAGACCACTGCTGTAAGTTTATTGAAGCTCTCAAAAGGTAGTCCTAGAGAAATGTCTTGGGTCCTGTTTCCTATACAGGAAGTTTACTGGAAGTACTCCTGGAAGCAGCACCTGAAGGGAGTGAAGGAAGCAAGAAAGAAACACTGAACATAGATGCAGTTTCAATGAAGATGTCAGTTGATCACTTGGGGAGCTCTGGAGCCCTTTGTGGTTGTCCCAGATCCAGGCAAGGTGCTGAGTCCTCCTCCTACTCTGAATAGGGCACAACCTTGTCAAGGTTCCCTTCCACAGAGGGCAGTGCCCCAGGAGAACTCAGCTATGAGCTGTGCTCCTGGCATCAGGAGAATGAGCTCCCCAGTCCTGAAGGGGGCTCTAAGCACAGCACCACAGTGCCCACTAACAGAAGAGAAGAGCTTCAGATATCTCAAAAGCATGGTCATAAAGACTGAGCTTGGCTGCCTTTAGAATTAACTGCTAGAAGAAGGCCTCTATTTGACAGTCACAATGTTCTTTCATAATCCAGTGCTGTAACGGTCCGAGAAAATTAAGAGCTACTTCTGACCCCAGTCATTTTTTAAATGGATCTAATTTGAATGCAGTTTTCATAGATTCATAAGTTGATTTTTATAGGTTAGCATACAGATAAAACTCGCATAAAGCTGCCTTAAACCATGCTAACTAAAGCTCTTTTTCAAGAAAGTGTTTGAAGCCCCCTTGGAAATGGTCAGTGGGTACTGATTTGTTTTGTGAAGGAACAAAGTTGGAAAATTTCCTCTGACTCTCTGAGCCAAAGTGAGTGTTCCACAAGGTGACGGGACTGCTGCAAATCACTCCTGGCAAAATGCTTGCTGGGTTGGTTGTGACAGACTGGAACTTGCCCCTGTTACTATAATTTAGTCTCTTCTCCTGAAAATGTAATCTTTAAACAGCAACGACACAGCACCAAGTGCTCTGCCTTGCATGATCTCACTTAATTGTAAAATAACAACCCTGAGACCATCTGAGGCACTGTTCTTAGTCCCATTTTACAGGGGAAAGATGAGGCTGAGAGGGTTTATTTACACTAAGTCACCCAGTTAGCCTGGTAAGTGGCCAGGCTGGGACCCAGATCCTGGTGTGTCTGACTGCAGAGTACCACCTTTTGTTTCTTTATGTAAATATCCTGCATCATGGAATAGCTAGTTTTCTTTGTATGCAGGTCTGTAGACCCTGCAACTATTGAAGGAAGAAGTACCATAACAAGCACTGACTTCTGTTCACCAGCCAGACACATGCATAGTCCTCAGCCACTCTCTTGAAATTTCACAAGAGGAGAAGCTATGAATATGCTCACAAAACACTTCCCCATATGTTTTCTCAGTCTGTACAACAACCCTCGGGGGTAGGGAATAGTGTCCTGACACCTTAGGTGATGAGAAAAGGCCCAGAGAAGGGACTTGGTCAGTCAGCTGCAAAGTGGTGCTGAGGTTTGTTTCCAAACTCTGTTCTCTCAGCACCGCCGGCAGTAGTTTCTGGACTCTCCCTTCAGGAGAACCCTTCCCAACTTGAGTTCTATTTGGAGGTTGGCCAGACCTCCTCTTGTACCACTGGTCCCATGTTTGGAGATGTGGTGACTGCTTTGATCTGGCTGTTGTTTCTGTGGTACCTATGACTAAATAAATATATCAAACTAGAACAGGGTGTAAAATGTTTACTTTTGGCTTTACTTGGCACTAATAGCATAAATTGTGCAGTGGGAAGAAAGCCTAGAGAAGGATTTTATCTGAAGCCACACAGACCAGGTAATGGAGCAAGAAATAGCAAACAGGCCTATCTGGGTTCTGTGCCCTTTCGCACATGCTGTGTTCTAACTGCAAACTGCAGGCAAAGTAACACATTTGACTTTTCTTTGAGGTTGCAAATGATGAAGATTTTTCTCAGTGTTTTGAATTCTTGGAATTGAAAAGAAGCCGAAAAACTTTTAACAGAACTGTGATCGCACACAGAAATTGTCTCAATAAATAAAAGAGGAAGAGGGAAAATGGTGTGGCCTTGAAACTCAAAGGTGTGAATGCTACCCACATATTTTATGTGAGTGGGTGTGTATGTGATCAGAGCTAACATTTATTGAGCACATACTATACCAGGCGTTGCTCAAACGAGCACTTTAAATGTATTCACTCCTTTAATGCTCACAGTATCCTTTGAGTTTGGTGATATTATTTTCCCCATTACACAGGTGAGGAAATTGAAATCCAGAGGAAATAAATAACTTGCCCACAATCTCTCAGATAGTAAGTAGCAAAGCAGGGATTTAAATCCAGATCTCCTGGCTCTAAAATCTACACTCTTAACCTCCGTGCTAGACAGAGACAATTCTGTGCTAGGGAGAGGACTTGCTTCATGGACCTGCCTCATAGGCACGTAACCTGTGCAAGGCAAAGGGCCCTGGGCTCAGAAGGGCCCACACTTGGTTTAGTGCCCTGCTGTCACTGTCTTCAAATTCTTAACAATTTTGAGCAAGGGACCCTACATTTCCATTTTGCACTAGACCCAGAACTTATGTAGTTGATTTTGGATAGGGAATACTTATTAACAAAATTATTTTTAAAAAATATTACTTCAGTTTATATTATCCTCTTTGATTATTTGGGTTTAAAAAAACTGAATGCCTTTGTATCTGTCATTGGTACCCTTTGGATGTGCTTGAATTTGCACAAGTATCTTAGAAAAATTTAAGTTTAGAAAGATTTGTCTTTGCCCCAAAATGTGAATTCTAATTCACTAATTTGGTAATGCCTTCCCTCTCCCAGACGCTAGTCTGTATTCAGCCATGGGCAAGGGCACATCATAGACAGGACCAGACCACCTCTCCAGGTTAAAATTAGAGTCTTGGTTAAGGACTGATGAGGAAGGAATAGAAGGGTCTTCAAAGAACATTTTATCCAGATGGACAAAACGCAGGAACAATTTAGCAGTGGGGAGGGCTTTTTAAAAATTGGCCATTCCCGGGGCTTCCCTGGTGGCGCAGTGGTTGAGAGTCCGCCTGCCGATGCAGGGGACACGGGTTCGTGCCCCGGTCCGGGAAGATCCCACATGCCGCGGAG
>NW_006792921.1:3848770-3925870 GCF_000442215.2 Lipotes vexillifer | reverse complement strand
GCCTGCTCGTCCGGAGCCTGTGCTCCGCAACGGGAGAGGCCACAACAGTGAGAGGCCTCTGTACACAAAAAAAAAAAAAAAAAAAAAAGCCATTCCCTAGGAGGCCAATGCTGTACGCAGTGTTTTCTTCTCCAGAGTCACTGGGTATGTTGTATGTATGTGTTTGAAGGACTGAGGTGGTGCTCTGTCGTGTATGGACGTGAAGAAGTTATATATTTGACTAAAGGTGAAAGCCACCCTCAAAGAAAGCGACCATAGACTAACAGAGACTAGTATTTCAAGAAAAAGGTCAGAGGAAGCCAGTAATTTTTTAAAGAAAATTTTTTAAAGAAATTTTTAGAATGTATTTGTTGACTGACTTAAGAATTTAGATACGAAGACTCCTTGTGAAAAAGTGAGTAGGTAGGTGATAAGAAGTCCAAATGAACTAGCTGTCTCTTTATTGTTATTTTTAAACCGTAATACATACAAACTTCACCAGACCTAAAGTGAAATACAGAGAAAATTACGTCTCCTTCCCTCCCTGTTCCTTACCCCCAATCCGATCCCTTCCCTGAGGGTAATCCCAGTTACTTGTTTCTTGTGAATCTGTCCAGGCATATTAGGGCCAGCTGGGTCTTTGTTAAAAAAAAGCAAAGAAGATAAAAATAAAGTAGAAAGAAACTATGTACTTAAACTGGAAAATCTGAGACATAATTGGTATTATCAAAATAAGTGGAATCCAGGGCTAATAGCTAAGATGTATAAATAGTGAAGGGTTGAAGTCAAAATGCACAATAATTTAAATGTTTTCCTTTTTTAAAACGGAAAGAAAATGATGAAAGGAGTCACGTCAAAAAAGATAGGGAGTATTAAGGTTTTTTTACATTCACCCAAATCCCAAAATATGTTGAGTGAGGACTTCCCTGGCTGTCCAGTGGTTAAGACTCCATGCTTCCAATGCAGGGGGTGTGGGTTGGATCCCTGGGTGGGGAACTAAGATCCCACATACCACGCAGCCAAAAAGTATATATATATATATGTTGAGTGAGAATTAAGAAGTGGCTGAACTTCTATTAAGTTAACCTGAATTCGAACACATGTTAGTGAAAAGAAAGCTTGATGCATTTCTTTTTCAGTTGTACAAATACTCATTGAGTACCCAGGAGGTACCCAGGAGGATGCAGAGGAATAGACACAACTGAGGTACCCAGGAGGATGCAGAGGAATAGGTACCCAGGAGGATGCAGAGGAATAAGGTACCCAGGAGGATGCAGAGGAATAGACACAAGGTACCCAGGAGGATGCAGAGGAATAGACACAACCCCTGATGGAGACAGACATGGAAACACAAAACAGTAACAGTTGTTAACATCTAGTAGCCACCATATCAAGTTATGCCTTATCTCATTTAACTCTCACCAAAACTTCAATGAGGCCATTGAGGCTTAGAAGCCACATAGGTAGTAAATACTGGAGGTGGCTTTTATTACAGCAACAAGGTATAACTACCCATAGAAGTGATCTGAAGATACAGAGGAGGGGCCATTCCATAGTGGGGAGGGGTAATTATGTTACTAATTTGGTTGGTTAGTTTGAACTTGGGAGTATATATAAGAATTTTCTCCTTATGCACTCACTCCCTTACCCCACCTTATTTCTTCTAAATTACACCCCTGCCACTTCCTTCCTCCACCCTCCAAAAGAATAACTTTCTAGACTCAGAGAAAGGAAGAAGAGATTTGTGTACCCTAGAACAAAATAGGTCTAGGTTTGTTTTCTAAACACCATTTATTTGTTGTTATTTTTTTACAGCTTCATTATCTTCGGGACACTGATTAAAAATGTCCCAATTTTACATTGTTATTAATTATTAATATGTAAATTTGTGTATATTTTATATATGTATACACACACGCGTAAACACACAAAGTAATGTGTTCCTTTAACTTGTTTTGGGTGAAAAACAGTGTTAAAACAGTGAAATCTGGAGATTTTGAGTGACATAAAACTGGAAACAAACCAATATTGTGCTTTTACATGAGTATGGAAGAGGCTTCATTTGCACCTAACCTAGGACCACGCCAGAGGGGAAGATAGAGAAGTAACATAGCTCACCTCTGATGACTTAGAACAAGAGTCTCCAGGGAGGCTAAGGAGATCATTGAGTTTCTCATGGAAAGATAGTTTGGGAAATAAAGTTCTAAGATTCCATATAATTTTCTCTCTGAAATTTTTCATATGATAAAACTCATTCATGTGTTTTCATAAATTTGATCCAGAGTCCATTTTTTTCTACATGATATTTGGTCTACACAGTAGAATTTGTTGTTGGATCCCTACCAAGGCATTAGAATTCCTTTGATGGGAGATATGGCAGATTTGTGCATTCAATTCTTACTCAAAATCAAAGACAGGGGAAAAAACCTCCTAAATAAAAAGAAAGAGTTCAGCCAACAAAAGATACAGAATAACCTTTCAACCATGAAAAATGGTGGATAGTCTGGGACTTAACGACATTTAGGACATTTTCCCTTCATAGCACAAGCTTGTGTGGAAGTAACCAACGGTATCTAAATGGTATCTTAGAACACTAACTGTTTCTGCTTATACAAATTATTTTTGTAGAAACAAAAGTTTGAAATTCAAACCAGGTAATTCTCACTCATTCAGTAACAAATTTTAATTACTTTTACTTTAATTGTATAAGAAGTATTATTATACAGTGTTTTAAATACAAGAATTTCAAAAAATAAGTCAAAACAAATTGAAAAGGGAACCACGATTAACATTTTGGTGTGTATCTTTCCAAATGTTCTTCTCACCAGCCAGGTGTCAGGCCCAGAGACAAGAGCTCCACGAAGGAGCTGGAAGAAGCTATGGTTGGAGCGCAGTGACTGGGAGGGAGGGAGACTTGGCAGGGGCCATCCTAATTGCCAAGAAAGCTATCGTTGAAGGGTTTTCAGCAGAAGACTCACATGGCCTGATTTATGTTTTTTAAAAGATTCCCTCTGGCTTCTGTAAGCAACGTAAGTCACAAGACCGTTTAGGAGATTAATTCAGTTGCCCAGAAGGTCAGTGATGGTGTCTTGGAAAGAGGCAGTGGCAGAAGACATGGAAGGACTTAAGATATATATGGAGACATATCCATAGGCAGTGGGGGCTCCAGCACACAAGAGGGACCATTTTCCTGGACCCTCATGATACTATACTGTTTTTTATAGAAAAAATAAATTAGTAAAATAAATAAGTATAATAATAGTGATAAAATAATTTAAATAGAATTTCAATGTTGCTTCCATTTGTATTGTGTTGATTATTAACCCTTGAACATTTTTTACCTGTTTATGGCAATTTGCATTTATTCTTTTGTGCCCTGCCTAAAGGGTTTTTTGGTCCCCTTTGCTACTAGTTCTTTTCCTTGTTGCTTATGTATTTGTTTCCTAGGGCTGTCATAACAAAATACTACAAACTAGGTGGCTAAACAACAGCAATTTATTCTCTCACAGTCTAGAGACTAAAGTCCAAGATCAAGGTGTTGGCAGGACTATACTCCTTCCAAAGCCTCCCGAAGAAGATCCCTCTTGCCTCTTCCAGGTTCTGGCAGCCCAGGTGTTCCTTGTAGATGTATCACTTCAATCTCTTCTTCCATCTCCACAGGAGTTTCTCCCTGTATGTCTGTCTATATCTCCTCACCCATAAGGACACCAGTCATATTGGATTTACAGACTACCCTATCCTAATAGGACCTCATCTTAACTAATTACATCAGCAGTGACCCTGTTTCCAAATAAGGCCACACTCTAAGGCACTGGAGGTTAGGACTTCAACATATCTTTCTGGGGCACACAGTTCAACCCGTAACAACTCGTAGGAGATCTTCACAGGCTGCAAATATTTTTCTCAATTTGTCATTTGCCTTTTTATCTATTTTATGATATTTGGGATATATAGGTGGTTTAAATTTTATTTTATGATTTAGTCTATCAATTTTTCTTTTATTCAGTAAATACCTGTTGAGTGCCTACTGTTTACCTGATGCTATTCCAAATGCCCTCCATCCAAAGATGAATGAGAGTGGGTCCCTTACCCCTGTGTGCTCACAGTCTAGGAGGCAGACATGCAAACAAATATAATTCAGTATGACCACCACTGCAATGATAGAGATTTGAACTAAGTAGAGAGTGGCAAAAATGAGGAAATATCCAGCTGAGTTTGGGTAGCTGGGGAACCTGCACGGAGGAGGTGGTTGGGTAGCAGTTAAGGAATACCAGATCTCACTAATTATGCCTCAACCAGTAAGGTTTCTGGCCAGCTGTGTATAGAGTACCCTATTCAAAGTGTGCCCCATGGACCACAGCAGCAGTGTTACCTGGGAGCATGTTAGAAATGCAGAATCTCAGACCCCACCCCAGCCCTACTGAATCAAAATCTGCATTTAAACATCCCTGCATGCTTTGTATACAAAAAGCATGAAACATGAAAGTTTGAGAAGCACTGCCCTATTCTTTGGAAGTTATTTTTTTCAGGTCCAGTCACAGGCCTCTGTCTGCAGTTGTAAGGACATAATTAGAAACTACCTTAGAAGCCTTGTAAAGCAAGGGCAAACTTTTAAACTCTTCCCATGTGTATGTCAAGATGCTGATTAGTACATCAAATGAGCAGCCTTCACCAAATAGCTTCATAATCCATGGGAAAAGAGACCCAGTTTGCACATTTCAGGGTAAGCACAGTGGAAGCCAAGGGGACGATTTGCTGTAGGGATGACCCTGGCATGACCCTGTGATTCAGACTGAAGATAAGCTTCCAAATCCATGCCCTGGATCAGCTGTTCAAAGGGGATTTGTCTCCTTGGTTATAATTGGTCTCCCGCTTGTATTTTGAGCAGGTGGTTCAGGGAAAAGGGAAACTTTGTTTTATTTGTTTAAGCAGTTGAATAAAGGAAATGTCTCTTTGGGAAAAGAGAGAGACAGGAGTGGTTTCTGGTGTGGTAACTGGGCAGAGTAAGCGGGAGGAGGTGGAGGAGCAAGTGATGGGAGAGGAGGGCTCTCTCACTGAAGTGTAACAGCTGCTGGGTCACTCAGAAGCCAAGTTCAATTCTGTAATGAACAGGAAGGGACACAAGGTAGATGACTAGGTTGCAGGTATCAGATACCACAGTCTCCAGATAGAAAATATTCCTTAGGAAACATTCAGCATTTCTGAAGCCAGCCTCCTGGCACTCTGCAGGGTGCACGCGACCTGCCCCCACAGCCTCTCCCTCGCTTAACTCAGTTACGGTTTTTAGTAGAACAAAGACTAGAGTCTGTCTTAAAATATGCTGAAAGATGTAACGGAAGCATTAGATGCACACAATCACCAGGCCACTTTTTACTGTCTGCCTGATATGCATTCTGTCCACCAAGAATTTGCCACTGATTTTAGAGGAAACTTAGGGGAATTCATTTCCACTCAACAAATAAATATTGAGACTTGCTGCCTGCAATTTACTGTACAGGTTAGGATCACCATGTGCAGTTGGACAGATAGACCCAGCTTCACTCCAGGCACCTTTAGAGTTGTGCACCACACAATCCAGACCAGCACATACCGCTGGGACCTGGGGAAAAACAAAGGTGATTAAGACAAGGTGCCTATATTTAAGGACTTATGATTTGATATAAGATTAAAGAGCTAGGAAAATACATCTAGGAGAAAGCCTCAAATTTCTTATGGCCTATGAAAATGGGAGCTAGAAACTTTAAAATCCATTCATCTTCATAAAATGTGCATAAAAGTTATTTTGAGTTTCATGGGCTATTTATTGAATATGTTTTGGTTGGACATTTCAAGTTTCTGTTATTTTTGAATTGCCTGTTCGTTGAAAATGTATAATCTAGACTTTTTTTTTTTTTTTTTTTTTGCAGTACACGGGCCTCTCACTGCTGCGGCCTCTCCCATTGCGGAGCACAGGCTCCAAGACGCGCAGGCTCAGCGGCCATGGCTCACGGGCCCAGCCGCTCCACGGCATGTGGGATCCTCCCGGACCGGGGCACGAACCCACGTCCCCTGCATCGGCAGGTGGACTCTCAACCACTGCACCACCAGGGAAGCCCTAATCTAAACTTTTATGACTGTTTCTAGCCTTCTTGTGAATAAGTGAGATTTTTTTAAGGCAATGCTAGGACAATGGGAATATGGAATGCTTTGCCATGCAGAACGTCACAGACAGCAGCCACCTGAAGGGAGAAGCTCACTTTGTTTTCATATTTCTTTTTCTAATTCCATATAATAATGATCAATTTAAATGTCTAGTCTATGGGCATACAGATCTTGAAGTAACACATTTTAGGAGTTTGAAAGGTGTTAGATTGTTGTGAGTATAAACTTATTTCTAAAATATTTTAAATTTTTATTCTTAAAAATATCATATGCCCCTATTGTACACCATGTACAAAAATTAACTAAATGTGGATCATAGACCTAAATATGAGTTAAAACTATAAAACTTTTCAAGAAGAAAACATAGGCATAAATCTTAGTAACCTTAGATTGGGCAATGGTTTTAGAGATGATCCCTAAAGCAGAAGTGACAAAAGAAAAATAAATTAATTGGACTTCATTAAAATTAAAGATGTTTGGGCTTCCCTGGTGGTGCAGTGGTTGAGAGTCCGCCTGCCGATGCAGGGGACACCGGTTCGTGCCCCGGTCCGGGAAGATCCCACATGCTGCGGAGTGGCTGGGCCCGCGCCATGGCCGCTAGGCCTGCGCGTCCGGAGCCTGTGCTCTGCAACGGGAGAGGCCACAACAGTGAGAGGCCCGCGTACCGCAAAAAAAAAAAAAAAAAAAAAAGATTAAACATAGAGTTACCATTTGAGCCATTCCACTCCTACGTATGTACTCAAGAGAACTAAAGTATACTTTCACACAAAAACTTGTACACAAATGTTTGTAGCAGCATTATTCATAATATCCAAGAAACGGAAACAAGCTACACGTCCATCAACTGATAGATAAACAAAATGTACTGTATCCATATGATGAAATACTATTTGGCCATAAAAATGAATGAAGAATTGATACATGCTACAACATAGATGAACCTTGTAAACATTATGTTCAGTGCAAGAAGCTAGACATAAAAAGCCACATATTGTATGATTCCATTTCTATGAAATGTCCAGAATTGGCAAATCTGTAGAGGCAGAAAGTAGATTTAGTGATTGCCAGAGACTAGAGAGAGAGGTGAAGGGGAAATTGCTAATGGGTACTAGGCCTTTTGGGGTGATAAAAATGTTCTGTAATCAGGTAGTGGTGATAATTGCACAACCATGTGAATAGACTGAAAAACATTGAATTGTGCGCTTTATCTTTTTATTTTTCTTCCAGTTTTATTGAGATATAGTTGACATATAACACTCTATAAGTTTAAGGTATACAGTATACTGACTTGACTTACATACGTCATAAAAACATGACCGCAATAAGTCTAGTGAACATTTATCATCTCATATAGATACAAAATAAAAGAAACACATTTTTTCCTTGTGATGAGAAATTTCAGAATCCACACTCTTAACAAGTTTCATATATAACAAAAAGTGTTAATTATATTTATCATATTATAATTGTATACTTTAAAGGGATGAATTTTATGTTATGTGAATAATCTCAGTAAAGCTATTATTTTTAAAAATGTATGTCCATTTCAGAAAAGGAAAGAACAGGATGAAGAATTCGCCTCAAATCCTAACATACAAAAATTCTCTTGCAAATATTCTTTTTCAGAAAGATGAAAAAACTAAAAAGAATGCATAATTTGTCAATTTATAGTTCAAAAATGACTGGATACGCCACAAACAACTCATGCAAGTGAATTCTATGTGGAAAAGACCCTGAGGGCTCTTGCATGAAGCTTCAGTACACCCTCTAAAATGAGGCTTCTATAAAAGGTGTGCTTACCCACTGAAAAATGTAGGAATACAGAATCATTATATCTACAACCTACTCTCAAACTGTTCAGCAATAATAATGACAACAATAAGTGTAAACTTATAGAGACAGATAAAGAAAACATGGTAATGATAATTGATGAATCTAAGTTGAGGGTATATAGTAGTTCGTTATACAATTCGTGCAAGTTTCCTCTAAATTTGAGTTTTGTTTTCAGAATAAAATGTTAGAAAATAATAAGGTGGATTAAATACAGCAACTGTCATTTTGGGGGCCTAACACAAGGTCTCTAAAATTTACTATGTGCATTCACCTGTTACTTGAAAAATTAGATGGGGTGGTGGCAAAGGGCAGTAAAAATAATGTCCCCACCCCACCCCCACCTTCCCAGTCATGGTTTATGATGTGGGTTTCTTGGTGACGGGTGGCATTTGAGGAAGAAAACATATCCTACCCCAACCAGTAACTTAAGAGCATCCCAGTCCTCACTCTTAGCTGGTCAAGGTACCAGTTTGGAGTACTGTCATATGTGCTTTCATCTGGGTTTTTTCTTCTGCTCCTTTATTCCAAAATTATTTTTAAGTGGTTAATCTGTATTATAAAAAATGTATTTCTATACACATAAGAAAAGGATACCCACTAAAGTGGCAAGGGAGGGAGTGGAGAGAGGTAAGAAGGGATTTCCACTTTTTACTTTATATATTTACATGTATCTGTATTGTTTTAATTTGCTGTTCATCATGAGCAGGTACTACTTTTATAATTAAAAACCACTGCTCAAGTTTCTGGGATGAAATTACATTATCTCAGTAATTTGCTTTAAAATATTTCAACAAAGAATAAAAGGAAAAAGAAAAGTAAATGTGGCAACATCTTGATAATTGTTGAATCTGGGGTGTGGGCATATGACCATACTGTACTCTCTACTTCTGTATATATTTAAATTTTTTATAATAAATATTTTTTTAAAGACCACTGTGAAAAAATAATATTTTTTTACGAGCAGGAGAATGAGGAAGAAGAAGAAAGTAGCACCCATCCCACTAAACTATATGAAAATTAACTTTGTCTTCTTTTTGAAAAATATTTAAGGGTATTGGAAAATGCTTACCCTGGGTCAGGGACTGGAAAATGTTTTCTATAAAGGGCTGGATAGTAAATATTTTAGACTTTACAGAGTTATAGTCTCTGCTTTAACTACTCAGTTCTACTATTGTGCTGTAAAAACAGCCATAGACAATACATGCAGCTGTGTTCCAATCAAACTTTATTATGGACACTGAATTTGAATTGCATATAATTTTCACGTCACAAAATGTTATTCTTTTGATTTTTTTCAACAATTAAAAAACGTAAAACCATTCTTAACCTGTAGGCCAAACAAAAACAAGCTATGGGCTAGATTTGGCCGCCAGGCCATATTTTGCCAAACCCAGCTCTATACTGTCTGAAAACCCTTACCTTATTATATATACAATGCAAAAGTGTATACATAACTTTTGTCAAAAAATACTAGGAGGGGTTAAACCAAAATGTGAATAGTGACTATGTTTGGGTGATAGACTTATAGGTGATTTTTATTTTATTTTATTCTTCAGCATCTTCCAAATTTTTACAATAAGTATATATTTCTGGTAAATGATGTTTTTAAAACAGTAATTTAACTGACCGTGACAAGAGAGACAGAAAGATATAACACGGAGTTTAAGCTCCTGACCATCTGTCCTGAATGTCTTCTGGAGTCCAAATCGAATTTAAAAACTTCTGAAGATTTCCTTCCTGTTCTGGGATTCGGCCTCCTCACACAATCAAATGCCTGTAACATAATTCCCTTCAATTTGGAAAGCAGTCCTCTCTCTTGCTTCACTATGAAAGTAAATTTCGGAAATTAAGTCTTGTAGGCTGAGGGGCCTCATCCCCCGTTTGGGCAAATGTGATTAGCAATCGCATCTGGTGTTCAGGGAACCAGGCGGTCTTGCTACTCTCAAACCAGCCTGAAAATGTGAAACACAGTAGAAAAAAATGCCCTGCGAAAGGCCACAAGGGGGCAGAGAACCTGCAGCCCAAAGAAAAAGCAGGCTTGGCCCCAGAGAGAACATACTCTTGTAAATTGCCCCAATTATCTAAATCCCTTTCAGAAACCAAATTAAGAATAGTATACAGACTTTGATTTGTTCACATGAAATGGTAATTCACAAAATTGAGTGTGCCTTTAACTAGGGTCTTTCAAAAAGGCCAAGCCAATTTTTTTTTTTTTTTTTTTCCTCATGGTCCAAGGTAAAGGCTTCTGGAAAATTTATACGTTTTCCTCCCCAAACAGGGAGATTTGTTCTACCTCACAAGCAACCATTGCTTTACAAAGATCATCTTTTTCATTTCTTCATATGTAGCAAAAATCAACCAAGTCAAACTTAAGTGGAAAAAAATTCCCATTTTTACAGCTCCCCCCATAAGAAAAAAAATCTAGTAATCAAATGAATTACAAGGGGTATAGACAAAGAAACAACAGCTAAATCTGTTTAACCATATAAGTTATTCAAAGTATCCTAATACAGTTTCCTAAGTATGATATTGTGATTTACAATAAGAAATATATATTTGGTCTTGGTCCCTTATATCTGGCACAGAGCTCCTAAAATCCTTAGACTTTCTTGATGAGAGTGGTTAAGGTGTCTTTTGTTATGTTAATGAGTGGCTTTTGGGAAACCCTTGAGGATGGGGGCTGGTAACCAGTGGAGCCAATAGAAAGTAAGATATTTCTCTGAGTTCTGTGAGCCACTTTAGCAAATTAAGTGAACTCAACAAGGGAATCCTTGGAACCTCCAGTCTATCCGGTCAGTCAGAAGCACAAGTGAGAACCTGGGCTTGTGACTGGTGTCTGGAGTGGGGATGGAGAGGCACTCCTGTAGGGCTGAGCACTTAACCTGTGAGATATGGCTATCTCTGGGCATGTCAGGCTTGAGCTATAGGACACCCAGCTGAGGTTGTGGGGAATTGCTTGCTGTGGGGAAAAAAATCGTACACGTTTGCTGACCAAAAGTGAAGGGTTCTGTGTGAGAAGCAAAGGGAACACTCAGATGGAAAACTGTGTTTTTCGAAAATACTAATTCACAAATTTAGAAGAAATAAAAATTTAGGAAATAATAACTAATGGTGACTATACCTAACATTTATTCAGCGCTAAGTGCCACGTATTATGACAAGCACTTTTCACATGTTAAGTAATCACCATGAACTTGGGTGTAGATAAAACTATTATTTCCTTTATTGTAAATGCAAAATCTCATCTACCTGTTTCTTACCTAGACATACCAAAATTCAGGTCTGCTTATCAGCACACTCCACTCTCTTGCAAGTTTCCCACTGAAAGAGGAAGACTGTGTAAGCTTTCTTATATTGACAAACATACTTTATTTTTTGAATTTTATTTTATTTTTTTTTTATACAGCAGGTTCTTATTAGTTATCCGTTTTATACATATTAGTGTATATATGTCAATCCCAATCTCCCAATTCATCCCACCACCACCACCCCCGGCCGCTATCCCCCCTTGGTGTCCATATGTTTGTTCTCTACATCTGCGTCTCAATTTCTGCCCTGCAAATCGGTTCATCTGTACCATTTTTCTAGGTTCCATGTATATGCGTTAATATACGGTATTTGTTTTTCTCTTTCTGACTTCCTTCACTCTGTATGACAGTCTCTAGATCCATTCACATCTCAACAAATTACCCAATTTCATTCCTTTTTATGGCTGAGTAATATTCCATTGTATATATATATACCACTTCTTCTTTATCCATTAGTCTGTTGATGGGCATTTAGGCTGCTTCCATGACCTGGCTATTGTAAATAGTGCTGCAATGAACATTGGGGTGCATGTGTCTTTTTGAATTATGGTTTTCTCTGGGTATATGCCCAGTAGTGGGATTGCTGGGTCATATGGTAATTCTATTTTTAGTTTTTTAAGGAACCTCCATACTGTTCTCCATAGTGGCTGTATCAATTTACATTCCCACCAACAGTGCAAGAGGGTTCCCTTTTCTCCACACCCTCTCCAGCATTTGTTGTTTGTAAATTTTCTGATGATGCCCATTCTAACTGGTGTGAGGTGATACCTCATTGTAGTTTTGATTTGCATTTCTCTAATAATTAGTGGTGTTGAGCAGCTTTTCATTTGCTTCCTGGCCATGTGTATGTCTTCTTTGGAGAAATGTCTATTTAGGTCTTCTGCCCATTTTTTGGATTGGGTTGTTTGTTTTTTTAATATTGAGCTGCATGAGCTGTTTATATATTTTGGAGATTAATCCTTTGTCCACTGATTCATTTGCAAATATTTTCTCCCATTCTGAGGGTTGTCTTTTCATCTTCTTTATGGTTTCCTTTGCTGTGCAAAAGCTTTTAAGTTTCATTAGGTCCCATTTGTTTATCTTTGTTTTAATTTCCATTACTCTAGGAGGTGGATCAAAAAAGATCTTGCTGTGATTTATGTCAAAGAGTGTTCTTCCTATGTTTTCCTCTAAGAGTTTTATAGTGTCTGGGCTTACATTTAGGTCTCTAATCCATTTTGAGTTTATTTTTGGGTATGGTGTTAGGGAGTGTTCTAATTTCATTCTTTTACATGTAGCTGTCCAGTTTTCCCAGCACCACTTATTGAAGAGACTGTCTTTTCTCCATTGTATATCCTTGCCTCCTTTGTCATAGATTAGTTGACCATAAGTGTGTGGGTTTATCTCTGGGCTTTCTATCCTGTTCCATTGACCTATATTTCTATTTTTGTGCCAGTACCATATTGTCTCGATTATTGTAGCTTTGTAATATACTCTGAAGTCAGGGAGTCTGATTTCTCCAGCTCCATTTTTTTCCCTCAAGACTGCGTTGGCTATTTGGGGTCTTTTGTGTCTCCATACAAATTTTAAGATTTTTTTGTTCTAGTTCTGTAAAATATGCCACTGGTAATTTGATAGGGATTGCATTGAATCTGTAGATTGCTTTGGGTAGTATAGTCATTTTCATAATTTTGATTCTTCCACTCCAAGAACATGGTACATCTCTCCATCTGTTGGTATCACCTTTAATTTCTTTCAACAGTGTCTTATAGTTTTCTGCGTACAGGTCTTTTGTCTCCCTAGGTAGGTTTATTCCTAGGCATTCTATTCTTTTTGTTGCAACGGTAAATGGGAGTGTTTCCTTAATTTCTCTTTCAGATTTTTCATCATTAGTGTATAGGAATGCAAGAGATTTCTGTGCATAAATTTTGTATCCTGCCACTTTACCAAATTCATTGATTAGCTCTAGTAGTTTTCTGGTGGTATCTTTAGGATTCTCTATGTATAGTATCATGTCATCTGCAAACAGTGACAGTTTTACTTCTTCTTTTCCGATTTGAATTCCTGTTATTTCTTTTTCTTCTCTGATTGCAGTGGCTAGGACTTCCAAAACTATGTTGAATAATAGTGGCAAGAGTGGACATCCTCGTCTTGTTCCTGATCTTAGAGGAAATGCATTCACTTTTTCACCATTGAGAATGATGTTTGCTGTGGGTTTGTTGTACATGGCCTTTATTATAACAAACATAATTCTTCATAAATTTGAACAACGTAGGATCACAACACAAGAACATAACACTTGAAATCACCTCTACCTCCAGCTGTGCCCCATTTTTGCCTTCCCATCACAGAAAAACTCCTTGAAAATTCTCTACTTGCTGTCTCTAATTTCTCTTCCCCATTCTCTCTCCTTTTAATCTAAAAAAATTTTAGGGCTTCCCTGGTGGCGCGGTGGTTGAGAGTCTGCCTGCCGATGCAGGGGGCATGGGTTCGTGCCCCGGTCCGGGAAGATCCCACATGCCGTGGAGCGGCTGGGCCTGTGAGCCATGGCCGCTGGGCCTGCGCATCCGGAGCCTGTGCTCCACAGCGGGAGAGGCCACGACAGTGAGAGGCCCACATACCGCAAAAAAAAAAAAAAATTTTAATTGTTATAAATGCACCTAATAAAATTCACCATCTTAATCATTTTAAATGTACAATCCAGTAGTGTTAAGTATATTCACAGTATTGTGTAGCCAATCTCCAGACCTTTTTCATCTTCGCAAACTGAAGCTCATACACATGAAACAACTCCTCATTTTCCCTGCCCCCAGCCCCTGGCTACCACCATTCTACTTTCTCTCTCTTTGAGTTTGATTATTCTTTTTTTTTTTTTTAATTTTCGCCCCTCTACTTATTTATTTATTTATTTTTTTGCCCATGCTATGCAGCTTGTGGGAGCTTAGTTCCCCAACCAGGGATCAAACCCCGGCCCCAGCAGTGAAAGCGCCGAGTCCCAACCACCGGACTGCCAGGGAATTCCCGAGTTTGATTATTCTTGATACCTCATACAAGTGGAATCATGTAATATTTGTGTTTTTGTGACTGACTTATTTAACTTATCATTTCATTAAGGTTCATCCATGTAGTAGCATATGACAGAATTACGTTCTTTTTTAAGGCTGAATGATATTCCACTGTGTGTGTGTTCATCCATTCAGTCATGATTGACATTTGCATTTTAACAAGCCCTGCAGGCTAAATTTTGAGGTCCATTGCTCTAAAGGTTCCAATTAGATTTTTTCTTGTTTCTTTTTTAGGCTCTTCTCCTGAAAATCTCCCATGAGTGGAACTCTGGTAATGAGAGTGTTAGGAGCCAGAACCAAGTTATCTGTTTGGTGAGTCATTTGTAGATGTTTGTATTTTGGGAACTATATGCATATTTTGAATAATTAAGCTAAAAAGGAGGAGGAAAACCCTTGAGCTCAAATTTTACTCCAAAGTTACTGTTTCGTTCATGTTATTGAATGCTTTGGACTGCCTCACTGTAAAAGAGAGATTCTTATATAAAACTTGCTCCACAAAAGATTTTCTCTAAGTTACGTTCTTTCTATGGGGCCTGCTGCAAAAAATAAATTTAGAAATTGTTTTGCAACAATACTGATGTCAGCAATAATAGCCTCTTTTGTTTTATACTAAAAGGAAGTTTTTGGAGACTTGTTTAGAATTGTAATATATCTACTGCAAAATCCACTTTTGTAGACATAAACTTATGATGTGTGGTGCTGCCAGAAAGATAAATGTACATATATGAAAACAATAAACTTAATAATATCAGGCAGAAATGAGACTAAAAATGTCTTCCAGGGCTTCCCTGGTGGCGCAGTGGTTGAGAGTCCGCCTGCCGATGCAGGGGACACGGGTTCGTGTCCCGGTGTGGGAAGATCCCACATGCCGCCGAGCGGCTGGGCCCGTGAGCCATGGCGGCTGGGCTTGTGCATCCCGGAGCCTGTGCTCCGCAGCGGGAGAGGCCACAACAGTGAGAGGCCCGCGTACCGCAAAAAAAAAAAAAGAAAAAAATGTCTTCCAAAGAATCCTAAACATTTGCAAAAGTGTGAGTTATCCTTTGTGATAACTCCTGCCAAATTATGTTAAGTTGTGATTTTCTGAAAGGTTGTTTGGAAAAATGTGTGCTTCAAGGAAATAAATTAGTATGAAAAGATAGAAGACAAATGAGAGTGTTTTCTGTATCTAGAGGTTATGTATAATGAGCAGTGATAGAAGAGAAAGACAGTAAAACTCCTCCAACAACATGATGGTAATTCCCAGCAAAATTTTTCTAGTCCCTCAAGTTGAAACAAATCAAAATACGCCAGTAAATTGGCCTTAACTCACGTGTGATATATTAGGTGCTGAAGTGAAGTAACTGGTGATATGGCTGCCTTAATCTGATATAAATTAAAATCCTCCTCACTCCCATCCCTTTTCTTTAGAAATGGAATTATTTTCTTGTCTATTATTTTTCAATTACTCTTTGCTCTTTACTTTGAGGTCAGTTTCCTTTTTTTTTTTTTTTTTTTTTTTTGAATGCAAATAGCTGGCATTTACTGGGCCATTGCCCTGGGCCAGACACTACACTGAGGATTGCTTTCACTATTTCATTCAGTTCTCCAATGCTCTTGTAAAGCGGGAGGTGGTGCCCTCTTGGCAGATGAGGGACTGGAAGATAGAGTAGGAAACTTGCCCAAGGTCTTACTGTGGTAACTGGTATAACCACTACCAGGAAGCAAAAAGTGATCTGTCTTAATTATGGTTGATGTTCCTAACCAACTTTTTAAAAACAAAACCAAAACAAACAAAACACCAGATCCCTAAACTAGAGATGAACTGTCTGGGAAGTACTTGCAGAGATGAAGTCAAGTCATAAAGGGAGATTTTAACTCAATTAAGGGGATCAAGTTGTTTGTAAAGAACACTGTGATTCTCAGGAAACCACAGGAAGGCCGGGTTCCTCACAGGGAGAGAGAGGAGGAGGGAGGATTTTTCCTCCATGTAATAACCATGAGCTGCACAAGCCCTTAGAGCATTGGTTCTCAAAGTGCAGTCCCTGGAACAGCAGCACTGGCTACCTCTGAGAGCTTGTTAGAAAGGAAAACTCTAAGGCCCTACTCCAGAGTTAGTGAATTACAAACTCTGGAGTGAGGCCCAGCAACCTGCATTTTAACAGGCCCTCCAGATGATTCTGATGCAAGTTCCAGTTTGAGAACCACTGCTTTAAAGTTTATTTTATCAAGTGCTAGGAACCCTGATCAATACAACTTATTACAAACAAGATTAACAAGTTTAAAATTTTTTTTTTTAAGATGTTGGGGGTAGGAGTTTATTAATTAATTTATTTACTTTTGCTGTGTTGGGTCTTCGTTTCTGTGCAAGGGCTTTCTCTAGTTGTGGCAAGCGGGGGCCACTCTTCATCGCGGTGCACGGGTCTCTCACTGTCATGGCCTCTCTTGTTGCAGAGCACAGGCTGCAGACGTGCAGGCTCAGTAGTTGTGGCTCACGGGCCTAGTTGCTCAGCGGCATGTGGGATCCTCCCAGACCAGGGCTCAAACCCATGTCCCCTGCGTTAGCAGGCAGATTCTCAACCACTGCGCCACCAGGGAAACCCCAAGCAAGTTTAAATTTTGGACCTGTCTACATGGCACATTTAATCTTAACAAATTTAAGAATGTTCATCCAATTCAGCCAAGTGCTTTGCAACCAATACCTAACCTAATGCTTTAATCCACTAGGTTTAAAATAACAGTTTCAAGCATTCAGGAACTTACTATGTGTCAGGTGCTTTTCTAAGTATCTTAAATTGATTAATTCATTTAGTTTTCATAACAATCTGTAAGATGTGTGCTATTCTGACTCTCTTTTATTTATTTATTTATTTATTTATTTATTTATTTATTTATTGCGGTACACGGGCCTCTCACTGTTGTGGCCTCTCCCGTTGCGGAGCACAGGCTCCGGACGCGCAGGCTCAGCCGCAGTGGCTCACGGGCCCAGACGCTCCGCGGTCTGTGGGATTCCGGACTGGGGCACAAACCCGTGTCCCCTGCATCGGCAGGCAGACTCTCAACCACTGTGCCACCAGGGAAGCCCCCTGACTCTCTTTTTATTGATGACACTTAGGCTGAGAGAGGTTAAGTAACCTGCCCAGGTCACTGAGTGAAAGTTGAACCCAGGTTACTCGAGTCCAGAGTCCCAGTTTTTACCTGCTGGAGTATCTTGGAGACAAAAACTTTTTTAAAGAAATCTATTAAATGGAGTTTTTTTAGGCAAAATAAAATTTTTTTTAGCCTAAGGAATTTGCATATTGAAGAATTTTAATCCTCTCTGTCAAACCAGTCAGTCTGTAAGAGACAAATATCAGAGTCCTTCTAGATGCATTATTGTGACAAACAGTCTTCAGAAGCATTCATCAGTTCCTTGGGAAATTTGGAAGAGATATTAGGCTTAGGTGATTTCATGCATGTACTGATCTTAGGATTCAATGAGGCTATTTCTGAAGCAATTTCTTTCTCTTCTTATGTCTTCAAGTGATACTATGATCTTCACCCTGTAGCAGTACATTTATCCCCAAATATAACAAAGAACCACACCAGAAAGCATATTGCACCAATAGATCAAATATCCACTCCATTTCTTATACTTTGGCTTAGACAATGAACATAGTAAATGGAGAGAAAGATTTTACGGCCAGTCCCATGACTTTTATTTTCAGTGTTTAATTATGTTTTTTTTTCAGATCCCTACTGGATAGCTGGCATACTGGCTGTATATGGATACTAATTACTGATTTATTAGCATGTACATAGTTAACTAAACACATAAAATGAGAGGGTTGTGAATTCAGAAAGTGTGAAAAGCTCTGCACTGGCCCCCTCCATACTCCATGGACTTTCTGAGGCTTTGCCTCATTCTAGGGTAAAAGCTGGGTGTCCTGTACCCTCTGAAACCTGAAAAGTTTCATGACTGCTGCTTTGTAAAAAGGGTCTGTTTTTGAGTAACTGAAGAGGAGAGGAAAGGCTGGGATAGCACATGGGTGCCAGGCAGGATGGGTCCAGGCAACCCAAAAGCAAGTCTCTCTGCACTCAAGATAACGTCTTAGGATTTTGTTGAGAAGGACTCTGGAACAGGGTAATCTGGCAAGAGCATTCCAGGTAGAAGAAACAGTAAGTTCAAGACAGAAAGGAGGTTGGCATGCTTGAGAAATGGAAGGTAGGTGTGGCTAAAACAGGGCTGCTCAGAGTGTTGTCTGCAGCCAGGTGAGGAATTTGTGCCAGAGTGTAAATCAAAGTACTACTCCATCAAGGAAGCTTTGTTACCACAATAAAAAACAAAACAAAACCTGAACTAAGCAGTGTACTTAGTGATGTGATTGCTTCCCTTATGGCACATATTCTTTTTTTGGTTTTGCAGAAATATATACAGAATATTGAAGAAGTACAGTTTAAGATTCTGTAAATTTGATGTAATTTTTGTGGTTTAGTAATTTAAAGATATTCTAATATCTCTTATTACTAAAAAGAAAACACTGATGAAAAAGTAAGTCAAGGGGCTTCCCAGGTGGCGCAGTGGTTGAGAGTCCGCCTGCCGATGCAGGGGACACGGGTTCGTGCCCGGTCTGGGAGGATCCCACATGCCGCGGAGCGGCTGGGCCCGTGAGCCATGGCCGCTGAGCCTGAGCGTCCGGAGCCTGTGCTCCGCAACGGGAGAGGCCACAACGGTGAGAGGCCCACGTACTGCAAAAAAAAAAAGTCAGTCAATATTCTACAAATCTTCTACAATCCAATCACTACTACACTTTTATTTTAATAGCATTCCATTCTTTGTTCCTGTGCGTATACATCTTTATGCAGTTAAAGTCATATGGTACACATACTTCTGCTTTTCAGTTAATACTGAATCACATGCATTTTATAAATCTATAAATAGAAATAATAAATGTCACTTTAACAAGTGCATAATAGTTCATTAGGTTTTTAAAAGTTGACTTAAGCATCTACCTTTCATGAGACATTTATTTCCTTTTTTTCCCTATACTATAAATAACCTGGCTATGAAAATCTAAGTGCATGCTGCTTTTCCTTTTTTTGGATTATGTCCTTAAAACATCCCCAGAAACTGAATTACTGAATAAAAGAATATTTTAAAATGTGGGTTAAAGGGACCTGCACTTGCTGTACATTGCCTTATTGCAATATATTGTTTACTAATTTAAAATTTTATCTGCAGGGCTTTCAGTGCAATGCAAGACAATCAGTACCTGTTAAACTTTTTTCTTTAGAATCCTCAATTCTAAAAGAGTTGACATCCAAAAATGAACTTGTGCCAAATATTTTATTATATATGCGTATATTTTTATAATTCAGTTAATAAAATAATTAATAAAATTATTTATTGCAACAGTTTCTAAGAAACAGTTTCATTAACATCTGAAATTTTAAGAACTCAAAAAATAGAAAAAGTCCCCTAATAGCTGTTGGTCCCTTGGAGTCTTTCTGTAATCCTGACATTTTAAAGGCACCCGATCATATATGCCTGTTACCAGGATAAACTCAGGTTGTGACCTCAAGTTCACTCTACTACAAGTGAGGCCGGCTTGTACCTGCAGAAATGGGAAGAATCTAATTTATTGCACATGGAAATTAGGAAATCAGACACAGAAGAATTCACCTAGATGTACCCAGGGACAAGCCAACCAAACAAATTAAAAAGAGAGAAGCTTTCCCATCTAGTTTTTTTAATAGCAACTATTTGGTTTTGATGTATTAACTAAATTACAGTATTAACTGAACACAAAGATTCAGCTTCTGTTTAGTCTTTCAAAGACATTAAGATCCTAGCCATTCTTTCATTGTTAACAGTATCATGGAATTTCAAAGGGAGTCTTTTCTTTTCATGACTTCCTGGTCACCCACAGTCGTGACAGGCCCACACAGGTAGAAGTAAGAGATGTCAATGACCCCATGTCTGATCCTTGTCCCCCATGACTCTAAAACAAAGACATAGTTTAAAAAGAGCCGGGCCCAAAGCCAAAATGTGATTATATTGGTTTCCCCTTCATATCAGCATTCCAGGCCCATTTTGGCTTTTATCAGCCCTGAAAAGGAATTGGCTGCATTCAGCAGACAATTTTTGTATATACCATGCTGAGCATTCAGTAACATCCTTCCCTCTGTTCTGTGTGTGACTTTGACACTAACCCCTTATTAAATCCAAAATGTAAAGGGTAGAAAATATCACTTTTCCATGGGAATGTTTACTTGTGGCCTTCTGCAAAGAGCATGCTGAGTGCTGCGTGCCACCTGAAAGGGTTATCGTTTCAAACTGTAAGTCACACTGTACTTTGAAGAAACTTCCCAGGAAAGGCCGACTAGAGGTACAGCTTTAGCAGTGCTGAGTGGAGTTGCAATTTGTGGACAAAGGCTCCAGGCCAGCGGTGAGACCAAGAGGCAGTATCATAAACAGCAAGAGGCCCTTTAGGTAGCAGCCTCTTTACCCAGTCACTAATCAAAGGGCTGGCTCCTCACGTGCTTAAAGTGGACAAACCTCTCATTTCCATTAGGCCTCTTCAGGCACACATATGCAGGCAGACACACCTACACCCCAAACACACACATACCGACAAATCTTAATAACCGTCTTCGAAAGATGAGGGTTGATAGGAAAAGTTAAGGCCCATGTGCAGTCCACTGCTATGTTAACTGGCTTTGCCATCGGCAAACCAGCAGGCAGGTTTTGCTAAAGAGAAGATTCTTTCTGAGCCTATATCAAAATAAACCTTATTACAGAATATCTCTCTTGAGGATTTATTTTTTAAATGCATTTATTGAGAAAATATAAATTTTAAGGAAAAGGAAATAACTAAAAGAATATTTCCATTGAAATTTAAAAAGTAAACTAAGTCAGATATTTTTGAGATTCATGTTTTCAACTCAGTAACATCAAGTGTTTTTATATTTATAATCAAGATTTTCTCTGCACTGGAAATACTCTGATAATTTGCATGCTTCCAAGGAAATTGGCTAATGGGTAGATTGTTTTGGTTTTTTAAAATTTTTTATACAATTTTTAAAGGTTACATTCCATTTACAGTTATTATAAAACATTGGCTGTATTCCCTGTGTTGTACAATACATCCTTGAGCCTATCTTACACCCAGTAGTTTGTACCTCCCACTCTCCCACCCCTATATTGCCCTTCCCCTCCCGCCACTAGTAACCACTAGTTTGTTCTCTACATTTGTGAGTCTCCTTCTTTTTTGTTATATTCATTAGTTTGTTGTATTTTTTAGATTCCACATATAAGTGATATCATATACTATTTGTCTTTCTCTATCTGACTTATTTCATTTAGCATAATACCCTCCAGGTCCATCCATGTTGCTGCAAATGGCAACATGTCATGCTTTTTTATGGCTAAGTAGTATTCCATGGTGTATATGTGTGGCCATCACAATGATATGTTTCCCCCAATTTTTTTAATTATAAGAAAAAATGGGCAAAGGATATCCTTTGGACAAAGGAAGAAAGGAAAGCTCTTTGTTACAGAAGAATGCCTTCAAATAAATGTAGAAGCAATAATAGAATTAGAAAAATCATCTTTTTTTAGTCCCCAAAGTAATAACTGATTTGGCAAATATTATCAATGGATGCTAAAACGCAGTGCAAACAGAGTTTCACCCCACAGGTTACTAACTAAATGCAAGGAGAAAATGTATGTTCCCAATGGAGAGATCCAGTGGTTACCACCTTAAGCAAGTGGTCAAACCTGAGGGCTGGTTCCCGTGGGGAGACCCGAGTGTGTGTGCAAGCCCACCTCACATTTACAGGGCCTGGGGTCCAAGAACACAAGGAGGCCCACATGTCACTCTTTAAACATTAAAACTTGTGAATCAAGCTCCCAGTTTTCATAACGTATATATTATTCTCAGACCTTGACAAATACCCCTTTATAATGTTTATAATATAAGTATAAAGCTATGGTTTTTATACAGGGAGTTTTAAAGGACTGAAAGCTGAAAAACTATCAAAGACAATTGAATTTAATTCCTATTGTACCCATGTGAGTTTTGTTTGATGCACTGTGATGTTGTAATAAAGACATACATAATTTTATTATATATTTATTTTAATATATTAACATTTATTGCCTCTTTCAGTAAAATCAAAGTTATTATAATCAATAATTTGACATAAATTGCATCCTATAGATAGTAATAATCTAAAGAATTAGAAATATAAAATGAAATTACTTATGCAAAACTTGAAGCAACTTTAAAAATGATGATGGTGGGCTTCCCTGGTGGCACAGTGGTTGAGAGTCCGCCTGCCGATGCAGGGGACACAGGGTTCGTGCCCTGGTCCGGGAAGATCCCACATGCTGTGGAGTGTCTGGGCCCGTATGGCATGGCCGCTGAGCCTGCGCGTCCGGAGCCTGTGCTCCGCAATGGGAGAGGCCACAAGAGTGAGAGGCCTGCGTACCGCAAAAAAAAAAAAATGATGATGGTGATGATAATAATAATAGAGATGATGATGATAACAGTAATAGTGGTAGCAGCAGGCCTTACTGTGATGCAGGCACTGTTCAAAGTGCTTTACGTATGTTAACTAATTCCACCTTCACACCAGCCCTCTGAAGAAGGTTTTAATATTATTTCCGTTTTACAGACCAGAAACTAAGGCAAAGATTGATGAGCAACTTGCCTAAACTCCTAGAATTAATAAGCACCAGAGCTGGGATTTGAACCCAGGCAGCAGCTAGGGATAAACTGGAAATTAGCACAGAGCAAAGGAAGTGCCGGTAAACGTGAGAGCAATTGACTTTGTATAATCAGTTACTTACATTAAAAACATGAAAAATCGTGTTTGATAGGCTGGATTCATTTTATATACATAGAGTAAAATATTGCAAGATTAGTAAAACACAATGCAAAGTAATATTCAAAGAGCCAATGTCAAAGTAAAGCACTCTACCACAGTGAACTCTGAAATGTTTCAACTGTTCAAAAAGAAGAAAAAAGCAATTAAGAAATCCAGATTGCAGAAGAGTTGGAGGGATTGAAGCTCATTTGTACATATGTTTGTCAGGAAGTTCTCATATCATATTAAAAAAATGAGAGAAAAAAGTAATTCAGCAATTAATTTTAGACTTAGGTTTCACTTCAGTATTCTACCTTTCTTGATCTTTCCTATAAAGTAAAAAGAGCTATAAACCAGAAAACAGCAAACATTAAATTGAAGTAAAATATTCTTATTCACGTAAAGAGAATACCTCAACGCATCCATGGTTTTTGGCGATGTCAGTTCTGTCTGCACACCATTCATAACTTCTCCATCTTCTGAGTGCTGTGTGTAATTCTGTAGTGAAACAAACCCATAAGCATGTGGATGCTATGCACACAGAACTGAAAATCTGAATAAAAATTCTCAACAGGAAAAAAACATGTAATGGTATTCAAAGTATCCAAAATTTGAATATATTTTATCAAAAACATAAATTATACAAAGAAAAATGTAGAAAGTTTAAATTTATTTTTATATAAGCTTTCCAAAAATACCATTTTCTTTCAAATATTCAAAATAATATATTGAAAGGCAAATGCAATTTATTATTAACAAATAACAAAACTTTTAATGAAAAATATGTAAAGCTGAAATTATACCTAATTTTTTGAAAATGTGATGAAAGCTTATTCAATATTTTTATAAAAATACACTTTTTGTAATTCTAGTGTTCCGTATTCATCCAGTTGCCTATGTAAATATTAGTATCGTATTCATACATATATAAAAATTGTTTGATATTGCAAAATATGTAACTTACACACACCACATGAATTTGTGAGGATTTCTAGAACCTCAATTTCCAATGTGAAGAGAAGCAAGAAAATGGATGCTTGGCAGTACTTCATTATGCAAGAGTTTTTTGCACTCCTGCTGAGAAGAATGATTTTATGAATTAATTTGTATTTTCTCCCAAATAAGTACTTCTACCCCTCACCCCCTTCTCACAGTCTAAAGCAGTGTCCCTCAATCATTGGCTGCAGGGACAGCTCTAAACTTGCAGGGCATTTGGCCAGAATCACTTTGTGTTCCAAGGACACCGGTGTAGAGAAGCATTTCCATGGGTCCTGAATGGTGTCTGTCATCAGGAGGACCCAAGGCAATGAACTGAGAATGGTAAACTTCCTTTAAGATGATTGGCTTGGTCTCCTCAAAAGTTAACATGGATGAGAAGTATGAAGAGACTGCTCTAGATCAAGAAACTAAGGACAAACATCAATCAAACACAACAGGTAAAGCTTGATCTACAACTGGTTCCTAAAAGTAAAACATTTATAAAAGATTTGGGACCATTAGAGAAATTTGAGTAGGAACTGATTATTAGATGATGCTGTGAAATTATTGTTAATGTTCACAGTTGTAATAATGACATTGTAGTTTTATAGGAGAATGTTATTTTTTAGGAGGTGTATGCTAAACTCTTTAGAGATAACATCATGTTAAGACATTAACAACTTACTTTCAAATAGTTCAGCAAACTATGTTTCTTAACTAAGAGACTGGTAAACATCCATGTCATGGTGAATAGGTTGTGGTGAACGGACCCTGTTACATTCCTCCTGGGTGTGTAAGTTTATAAGACCAATGTCAAATGTGCAAATCCACAAATCTTTTAATGCAAAAATTCCACCCCTAGGAATTTTTCTTACAGGTATATGTGCAAAATGATACATGTCCTTTGGTAGGGAAATGATAAAATTAATTACGGTACATCCATGCAGTGGAGTACTATGCAGAAAAAAAAGAGAAGGTTTTAAGTTAGTGATGTGGAAAGATCTCTAACATCCATTACTAAGTGGAAAAAAAGGCAAGGCTCTGCAAAGTATAATAGTATGCTCCTATTTGATTAAGAGGGGAGAAATGTTTATGCATAAACTCTTTTTTGGCAGGATACACAGGAAGTTAAAATGGTTGCCGGGAGGAAGAGAATTAGGTAGCTGGTGGGACAAGGATAAGAGCTTTTATACTTTCATAAAAGTATAAATGACCTTTATACTGATGACCTTTTATACTTTATAATAACTATCAACCAAGTTAAACAGTGCATATCAACATGAATGTCAAAGGTTTAATAACTATAGAAAGAATTTTATAGATAAACAAGAAAAAAGGGGGGCTTCCCTGGTGGTGCAGTGGTTGAGAATCTGCCTGCTAATGCAGGGGACACGGGTTCGAGCCCTGGTCTGGGAGGATCCCACATGCCGTGGAGCAACTAGGCCCGTGAGCCACAACTATTGAGCCTGTGCGTCTGGAGCCTGTGCTCTGCAACAAGAGAGGCCGCGATAGTGAGAGGCCCGCGCACCGCGATGAAGAGTGGCCCCCGCTCGCCACAACTAGAGAAAGCCCTCACACAGAAACGAAGACCCAACACAGCAAAAATAAATAAATTAATTAATTAAAAGCAAGGCCCAGCTAAAGTCTTAAAGCATGAATCTAAATATCAAATACACATTCTTTTTCTCAAATTTGGGCCCCTCCGATTGACTTTAGGTTGCAAATCCAATGAACAGAGACTCATTCTTTCCTCTATTTTCATTAGCAAAATGTTAGCATATAGCTATCTCTTGCTCTCTATTCTCCCTTAAACTTAAAAAAATGTCCTCGGCTTCCCTGGTGGCGCAGTGGTTAGGAATCTGCCTGCCAATGCAGGGAACATGGGTTCGAGCCCTGGTTCAGGAAGTTACCACATGCTGCAGAGCAGCTAGGCCCGTGCGCCACAACTACTGAACCTGCGCTCTAGAGCCTGCATGCCTAGAGCTGGTGCTTCGTGACCAGAGAGCCCACCGCAGTGAGAGGCCTGTACACAGCAATGAAGAGTAGCCCACGCTCACCGCAACTAAAAAAAAAAAAAAAAAAAAAAAGATCCCGCATACAGCAACTAAGACCCAGCGCAGCCAAATAAATAAATAAATATATTTTAAAAAATCATCTACACCCAGTGTAGACTGTTTTCATTGAACTGCCCTTAATATGCCAATGTCCCAATTCCCACACAGAGAGAAAGGAAGAGAAAGAGAAGGGAAGGAGAGAGGAAGAAAAAAGAAAGGCCACATCAAAATATGTTCAATTTTACTAGTAATCATTGAAATGCAAATTAAAACATTCATGGAATAATGTTTTTTATCTGGCAAAAAATAATTTTTATAAAACAGTAACATATTAGCAAGTGAATGAAGAAGTGAGGATGCAGATTTTTTACATTTACATTTTTAGATGATCATATCTGCTGACCTCATCATTCCATTTCTGGAAATTTACCTAAAGAAAGGAATCAGAGATGGGAACAAAAATATTATTTACAGTAGCAAAACATGCCCATAATATGAAAGTAAATAAATTGTTATATCTCTATTATGAGAAATGATGTAATCATTAAAAATGTTATAAAATAATGTTAAATGACTTGGAAATGGTAAGAAGGCAATTAAAACCGTATGTACAGAAAGAAACCATTTTTTGTGGTAAACTTTACATAACATTTACTATTTTGACCTTTTTTTTTTTAAAGGAGACAGAATTTTTTTTTCTTTTTTTTTTAAGATGTTGGCAGTAGGAGTTTATTAATTAATTTATTTTTGCTGTGTTGGGTCTTCGTTTCTGTGCGAGGGCTTTCTCTAGTTGTGGCAAGCGGGGGCCACTCTTCATCACAGTGCATGGAGCCTCTCACTATCGCGGCCTCTCTTGTTGCGGAGCACAGGCTCCAGACACGCAGGCTCAGTAGCTGTGGCTCACAGGCCTAGTTGCTGCACGACATGTGGGATCCTCCCAGACCAGGGCTCGAACCCGTGTCCCCTGCATTAGCAGGCAGATTCTCAACCACTGCGCCACCAGGGAAGCCCCATTTTGACCATTTTTAAGTGAACAGTTCTGTGGCATTAAGTACATTCACAGTGTTGTTGCAACCATCACTATCATCCATCTTCAGAACTTTCTTCACCTTGTAAAATAAACTCTGTGCCCATTAAGCAACAAACTTCTCATTCCCCCATCCCTCCAGCTCCTGGAAACCACCATACTACTTTCTGTCTCCATGAATTTGACTACTCTAGGTACCTTATATAAGTGGAATCACACAGTATTTGTCCTTTTATGATGAATTTATTTCAGTTACTATAATGTCTTCAAGCTTCATCCACACCATAGCGTGTGTCAGAATTTCCTTCCTTTTATAGCTGAATAATATTCCATTGGATGGATATATCACATTTTTGTTTATCCATTTATAGACATTTGGATTGCTTCCACCTTTTGGCTCTTACAAATTATGCTGCTGTGAACATGGGTGTACAGATATCTGTTTGAGTCCCTGCTTTCAATTCTTTTGGGTATACACCCAGAAACGGAATTGCTGGATCATATGGCAACTCTACTTTTAATTTTTTGAGGAACCACCATAGTGTTTTCCATAGCTGCTATACCATTTTTCTCTCCTACTGGCAATGTATGAAGGTTCCAGTTTCTCCATATCCTCACTAACACTTGTCATTTCCTGTTTTTTTTAATAATAGTCATCCTGATGGTTGTGAAGTGGTATTTCATTGTGGTTTTGATTTGCATTTCCCTAATGATTAATGATATTGAACATCTTTTCATGTGCTTATTGGAAAGAAACCATTTTTATAAAAGAAATAAACTTTTGTATAAAAATGTAAAATTTCCTTCATAGGGGAGGAAAAAAGAAAATATAAACATCAAAATATTATCAGTGTGCTGAAATACTGTCCAGCAAATATTGACTCCCTTCCCTAGTATCATCATGGGAGGATATACTTCCCCACCCACTGAAGTTGGACTTCCTGTACCTTGTTTTGGCCACCAGTGGAGCATGGACAGAAGTAGCAGTGTGCCAGGTCTGAGCTCAGGTCTTAGGAACATCACATGTTCCCACTCATCCTCTGAGCAGACATTCTGCAGGTAACCACTGAGCCTGAGCCACAAAATGACAACTGTGGAGCAAACCTAAGTCCTGTAACCTGAAACAGCTGCTGGAGCTGACCCATAGAATTGTGATCAAAAGGTAATTGCTAGTTGTTGTATGCTAGTGAGATGTTTGAGGCCATTTGTTACACTGAAAAGGCTAACTGGTACACAGAGGTTTATCTCTGGTTAGTGAGATTGAGTGATTTTTTCCCCCCTTATTTGTATTTTTATAGTATTTTCCAAATTTTCTATAATTCTCTATTTATTGACAATTTTAAAAAATAACCTGGGATATTTCATACTGAATTATTAACAGTGGTTATTTTTGTTACTGACCACATAGTTTTAAATACTTTTACTTAAATTCTGAATTTGTTTCACAATGAACATGTCTTATTTTATAATCAGAAAAAAATAATAAAGGCTTTTTTCTCTAGAACAATGGCCATTCAAAAATTCCAAAAAGAGCTTTCAGGAGTTATTAGTAAAGCCAAGTAGAGAAGGATAAAACATACTTCCTTATTGGTTGCCTGGGCTGGGAGTGGGAAGGGGAATGACTATATATGGGCACTGGGATGTTTGGGGGGTTTTAGAAAATGTTCTAAAATTGGATTGTGGTTACAGTTGTACAACTCTGTAAATTTGCTAAAGCTCATTGAATTATATACTTAAAAAGAATGAGATTTAAATAATTATATATAACCTCAATAAAATGTTAAAAAAAATTCTCCCTTTACATGACAATTTAAAGAAGTAAGGTTTAACTTCAAGAACTGGAACCACAGATAACTCTCTGAATAACAATGCAAACTATAACAACATTAAAAAGTAAATGTACAAACTCTCACTGAAGAAGTAGAATAATTAAAAGGCAAATTTGTGTGAGAATATGAAGCAAAGAGTCTTTGAAAAAAAGTTCCTAAATTTAACAGGAACATTTTACTTTCACTGAGCAAATTGTGATTTGCCAATTATAATCTATCACACACAAGGGCCAGGCTTGGGGGCAGAGGGGTAGCAATGGGATCAATTCATGTTCTTGGAAGCCAACACAACTTGAGGATGGGATAGCAGACAAAAGTGCAATAGCATCCAACTTGCTAACAACAATTGCAATATGACAGGCAACTTTTCCTTTTCTCGATGTCTACGGGCTAACTGGTCAGCTACTAGTTGAAACTTGAAGGATATAAATGCATATGTTGTGTAGTACCTTGTAGGATCTTGGGATATAACCAAATACTCCAGGGTCACTTCAGAGGTGAACTTATTCAAATTGAAATGATTTACAAATTAAGTAAAGTAGTTTCGAGTACAGTTAAAGCCCTGTGTCCCAGCCCAAAAGTCCTAAATCAGCCCCTCTGTCTGGAAGTCATCTGCTTGTCAAACCTCTAGGCTAACATTTAGCTCTTGCAACATGAAAGTTGCCATGACAACTGAGGGGAAAGTTTTGGTCAACAGAATATAATCCAAAACCAATTTTTTTAAAAAGCAGCTTCTCTAAGCCAAAGGGGATTCAGATGATACACTCCCAGAAAGCACAGTGTCTCACAGGTATAAAACCTGGGGGTCATGGGGCAAGAAACAAAATACTAGATGGCAGAGTCAAATGGACAAAACAGGAAGCGTGGCTGCCCAAGCACCTCTTTACCTCTGGCATCTCGAACATAAGATGTCCAAGAAATGTTTGTTGGTTTGATCTGATTGGGCTCCAAATCCTTATTTCATGTCCCAGAGACGAATGAACTTGTGTCATTTGAGCTAAAGCCCAAACACACTAAAAGGTTATGTATTTCCAGAAGTCCCAGAACTTGAAATGATTAAGATTTTATTGCTACATTTCCTCAACCACCGTAGATGTAGTATTTGATTTGAGTTCAGTTCAAGGGAAAACTGCTTTTGCAAAAATTAAATTCAGTTAAGGAAAAATGGAAAGTAAAACATTAAAAAATAACTTATTTTTGAAGTGTATTTTTGGGGAAATGCTTTCTCTGTATATAATGGGAATTTGCTTATTTTTCTGTGCATCATCTATTCTCTCCTCATCTGATGACTGCCCCTGATTTCCCATCTCTCATTTTCAGCTGTGTGGTTCAGGGGAGCTGATTCCATTCTAAGTTTCTGGAAGATACTGTGACTAGGCTTGGCCAAATCAGAATCTTTACCCTCTCCTGGTCATAATGATTGGTTCAAGATTGTACATATGACCTACTCAGAACCAACAGAGTCAACTCTGGACCATTCTCTGAAGGAACTGAAAGAGTCTTTATAACGTCTTCATGTCCTTTTGGGTTGGAGGGCACTGTGGCAGACTGCAGATATACCACTACATTGACCAAAAAGACATGTTTTAAGGCCGTGCCTCCTACAAACTGTGTGACCTCGGACAAATCACTTAACTTCCTTGGGTCTCATTTTAGTCATCGAAAATTCCTTGAGGGTTTCTGTGAAGATATTATAAAGGATGCGTATGTGAAGGCATGTTATAAATTGTAAAGCCTTATTGAAATGTAAGACCTTGCCTCTTGTTTTCCTAGCAACCAAAACTGTAGTAAGCATGTAGAGATGTTTGGGCCTGTTCAATGCACTGGAAAACAAAGAACATTACCCAAGAAGAAGAGAATCTGAAGCCACAGAATGTCAGATCCAAAAAAGACCTTGGAGGATATCTGGTCCGACCCCCTCATTTCACAGATGAGGAAACTTGCTCTGTCTACCCTTGAAAGAGAGGAAATGAGATAAGAACGACTGTTGCAACCATTCAGCCAGGGTCCCCACATTAAATTAAAGCAATCAGATAATAAACTATGACCTTTAAGCCAGAACTGTGCCTGTGTTTGAATAATATGGTTATCTTCTGCCCGTCGTAGACAGCCTCACCTCCAGGGAAATGGCAGCTACAGGAAAAAAAAAAAAAAAAGAATTTACCAAAGGGTTCACCTCCTCCACACAGCTCAACCCTTTGAGTTCTAAGATGGGAGGAAAAGAATTTTGCAGTTGGAAAAATTGCTGAGCCATGTGTCTGAAATGCTTAACAAATCACAGTGGGGACTTTATTTAATTTTTTTTCATTTTCTCTGTTGGTGAGAACCACTCCTGCCAAGAAATTATTTGCCAAATGGTGACTTCATTTATGATGCCGGCAATGTGATGTTTAACAGCTGACATTTGACTACTTTTAAAACAATCATCCCTTAGCTTATACAGCAACAGAAGTGTTACAAAAATTTAGAGGTGCCTATGTAATGTTCAATAATTTTGTGTGGATAAGAAGGCATGGAAGAAGTCATATCTGGTCTTTTTTTTTTTTTTTTTTTTTTTTTGCGTTACGCGATCCTCTCACTGCGGTGGCCTCTCCAGTTGTGGAGCACAGGATCCGGACGCGCAGGCTCAGCGGCCATGGCTCACAGGCCCAGCCACTTTGCGGCATGTGGGATCCTCCCGGACCGGGGCACTAACCTGTGTCCCTAGCATCGGCAGGCGGACTCTCAACCACTGCACCACCAGGGAAGCCCCTGGTCGATATTTTTAAGCATTATAATAATAAAAGCACCTAGTACAAAGAATACGTATATTAAACAACTCAATCTTCAGAATAAATCCAGGAGGTAGGTACAATTTTTATCATCTAGAGGTCTGAAGTGAGGCACAGAGAGGTTGAGTAACTTTCACAAACTTACTCAGCCAGTGAACAGAGTAACTGGGGTTTGAACCTAGGCATCTGTAGACTCTGTAGTCTGACTGCTTAACTACTCTGCTAGACTGACCTAATGGTAATCTTTTGCATAGAATGCCTTATATGTTCTTAAATAATTTGCCTATAAAATGAAAATAAGTTAAAACATCTACTCAAATTTATCTTTCTAAAAACACTGTTTTTAGAAAGCAGAGTGATATGAGTGAGAATGCAAGCTTTGGAGCCAGGTTCTATTGAACTTGAGTTCAGTGACTGGCATAGCTGTTATGACCTTGGGCAAGTTCCTGAACCTCTCTGTGCCTCAGTTTCTTCCTCTGTAAAGTAGGGATAATAATGTTACTTAAATCCTAGAGTGGTGCTGGAGTTAAATGAGATAGTTTATGTAAAGTGCATATCCCAGTGTCTGGCACATAGAATGGCCTCAATAATCATCACTTATTATCATTACTAATATCAATATCATTATTACCCTGTGTATCAGACACCACTTCAGTTTCTCTCAGTCTTACCTATCTCTTTTTCCAGCCATTCCTCCCTACCCACTTTTCACCCCAGGACTGCACAGGCTCAGTCCTGTGCACAGCAGCCCAGTCCTGCACAGGCTCCAATCTGCTTCTCCCGTTGGCTACCTCCCAGGGCCTCACCTTAAACCCAGCTGTGCCCCTGTCACCTCCTGCCCTAGGACATCCCTGTTGACACCAGTGCGTGAGACTCCAAGGGAAACTACTTGACACAGGAGCATATGCATCCCAGAAGTGCTGGCAGTGAGCACTCCCAGGCAAAACTTTGACCCCTTCTTCTGCCTTGTCAGAGGGTGTATGTGTTTCCTAGGGCTGCCATAGTAAAACAACACAGACTGAGTGGCTTGAATAACAGAAATTTATTGTTGCACAGTGCTGGAGGCCAGAAAGAAGTTCAAGATCCAAGTATTGGCAGGATTGGTTTCTTCTGAGACCTCTCTCCTTGGCTTGTAGATGGAGACCTTCTCCCTGTGTCCTCACATGCTCTTTCCTCTGTGTGTACACATCCCTGGTGACTCTGTGTTTCCAAATTTTCCTTTCCTTAAAAGGACATCAGTCAGATTGGATTAGGGCCCACCCTAACAGTCTCATTTTAACTTAATCACTTCTTTAAAGACCCTATCTTCAAATAGTCACATTCTGAAATACTAGGGGTTAGGGTTTCAGCTTATAAATTTTGGGGGGGACACAATTCAGCCCATAACAGAGGGTCCTGAGATGCATTTTATTAGGCCCCTCAGAAAAACTTACAGGATAGAGCAACCAGTTGACCAGAGTGGTGGCCAACTTGAAGTATACCCTTCTCCCTGCTTTGTCTCCCCGCCCCTCTTTGGGATCACACTCACCAATGAAGTCCTTGCGTACGAGCCTTGGCCTTAGGTTCATCTCTCTGGGGAATTTGACCTAAGACACCTGTTGGAAACTGTGGATGGTGTCCCATCAGAGGGCCAATCAGACCAGTCAAATATGGCCCCAGCTGTCCTTTCAGTCCTTCCTGCCCAACCTGCATGGGGCTCAGTGTGATCAAGCCACCCTGGACTATTCATTCTCACTTGTCCTCTCCAGAACATGAGTCCTCATCTTTAGGTGACAGGGCTGGGTCCCTTCCTCCCCTTCAAGTTCTCTAAGAAAGCTCAGTTTCACTTTCCTATGAATGATCTTTATTACCCTCCTGAAATGAGTTATTATCTCTATATAATTTTAATATAAATACATATTCTGGGCTAATTAGGAAGATTAAAATGTTCCAGATTTGCACAAAAAGAGAGGAAATCACAGTCCTTCAGAACGTATCTAAATTACTGCTTGAGAATTATATAGGAAAAGTTAACAGATGTACAGCTGGCCAATCCCAGATTTTAATTAAAACCCATCTTTTATTGGTCAAAACATGACTAGTGTGACAGCCAAGCCAAAAGAGAAAGCTAGATTAAGGCACACATGCTCTCACACACACATACACAAACACATACTTAGCATGCTGGTATTTTATACTATGTGGAAGCAGTAGGATGTGGATACAAATGGATTTTTCATGTATTTCTCTTGGCATTATGGCCATATTTAATGTAGCATCCAGTAAAGTTGAAATTTTAATTAAGTTTATGGTCTGACCATCTGTATTTGTTTGGAATTTCTGCCTCTTCAAAGCAAAAATGTGAACCTGGCTTTAGACCTGGAAATATCTCAGGCTGCAACCAAATGCATTATCAACAAACTAAGAATGTGTGGTCTAAAATATAAGATTAGAAGAAGGGAAGCCCATTATCAAAATATCACAAAATACCTGTATATTAATTATGCAGTCACCAGTTTATTCTGACATGCTTCATGGAAGATAAAAGGGAAATTTTATAGTTTTTCAATGGAAAAAGAGTCTTGGCATCAATAAACTGCCAGGGAATCAATTAAATACATTTTATTTGTTTCTGTGGGTTTGGATGCTACTTTTCTTTTAATCTTCACTCCTTGCATTTTATAACTTGATAAAACTGATGTACAATCTGGATCCAAATGTTTTAGTTAATCATTTAGGCTCCTTTTCTCTAAAACAGTAAAAACTCATTACTGTACACCAAATAAAAATAGTAAGCGTGGCCAATATAAATTGGTAAAAAGTATTTGTATGTATTATGCTTGGGAGCAATACAAAATATTCTTGTAAAATATTCCATAGTACAGACATGATGTAGACCTGCAGTCTCTTGCCTGCCCTTTGGGGGATGAATTGAGCTGCCTCTAGTTTACCTTTTCATTCTCTGTGAGGTGTTCATTAAGTAAATTAAAAGTATAACTACATGTCCAGTTTGAAATGGCAAATCTGGGTAGAAACCCTGAAACAGCATTGCCTACCTTCCTACTAAGATTCATATGAAGACCCAGGAAACAAAAATTCACAATACTGAAAACAAGGACAGTTAACCCCCTGCCAGAATCTGGTAGGTCTTCCCAGTTCTTGCCTCTAGAAAAGAAGATTGTCTATCTAGGTAGAAAACCATTTATCCCTTCACCACCACCTTGCTGCACAAATACAAGGTCTAGGCCAAGCAGAAAAGGAGGAACTGTCCTATTATATGACGGCTGCTCTTTGAGGCAGTCAGGGCCCTATCTCTACCGCTAAACTCTCCCATTTTCAAACTAACTCTCTTCTCTCAAACTTGTCCATTAGAAACATTCTTGAATTTACTCAACAATTATTTATTGCATGCCTACGATGTGCATGCCAGGCACTGTTCTAGAAGCTAGGGATACAGGCGTGAACAAAAATAAGATCTTGTGCAGCTTCCATCGAGCAAGACATATATCAGTTTTATGTCCATTTAGAGATTGACACTCAGAAAACAACTCAGCAGGAGGTGAGAGAGAGAGATGGGAGTAATAGTGCACCTTGGGAGATGTGTGGCCCCTATGAAAAAGTGCTATAGGGGGAACACGAAAATCTCAAGTTTTTCTTGTGTTCCATCCATTCAGAGTGACGATGAAGTGGGTCTAATGAAGCCCAGCAAAGCAGAAAGAATCCTGCTAGACAGCGTGGAAGTGAACCTGTTCTATGTCAGGTGGGTTAAGTGCTATGGAGGAGACCAAAGCAGGATAAGGGGACAGGAATGTAGGGATGGGGTGGGAGTGGGGACAAAGTGGTCCGGGGAGGCCGGCCTCCCTGAGGAGCTGACATGTGAGCAGAGCCCTGAAAGAAGTGAGGAGGTGAGCCATGCAGGTGTTCGGGGAAAAGCAGTCCCAGGCTGTGTGTGAGCGTCAGCCTCCACCTCCAGGCCCTGGAGTGACTCCTGGTGTGTTCTTTCGGTTTAATCAAGGCCCAGTTGTTTCCATCAACAGCATCTCCACAACATCTTCCTCCTTCTGTGCTCTAGAGCCTTCTTTAATCCTGATGTCTCCACCCCTGGGGAGCTGGCTTCAAGCCCAGCCTTTATGGTGGAAGAGCTGCAGGAGAAAGGAAAAAATAATAATAAACTGAGTGGTATAGACAGAAGGTATATCCAGGGGCTTTACAAAAATAGTATTTCCATTATACATATTCTAGAAAAATTGTTAAATTAAAAACAAAGAACAATCCAAACAAGCTGGGAGAATGAAAGGTTACCTACAAAAGGGTACAAATCAGCTCACCCCAGACTTGGCCTCTACAATAGCAAATTCTAGAAGACAATGAAGATATGTCTGCAGACTTTAGGAAAAGGATCGTGACACCAGAATTTCACATATATATGTAATTGTATATGTCATTCTCAAGGATGTGGCATCTCAGAACATGAATCATTCCTGTATCCTACTTGAGGAATTTCTATAAGATATATTCAGATGACCAAGATATCAATGAAAATTAAGAATTCCCAAAACAGGAGGTTGTAGCTCAAAGGTCAGAAGATCCCTCATCTACTCAGGTCAGGACCTAAAATCAGGAGCTCCAGCAGGGGTCTGAGCACAGGGGCAAAGCTTGGCCCTACTGTGCTTCCTTCAACACAGCCTGTCCTGTGCGCCTCTTTCCAGTTTCCAGCGCCAGGAAATGGGCTCATTGAGCCATATCCTTCAACTTCCATTTCAGAGGAGATCTTCTGCATGCTTAATGGCCACTGACAACAGTAATGGATCGTGTTCTCTCCCACTGCTTGCTAACAATGGCTACACTGGTCACTCTGTTAAGAAACTGAACCAGAATTACTTTTTAAAGGTGCTTTCCCTGCACAAAAACAGCATGACATAGTGCAACATAATGGCCTCTTTTTTTTTCTGCCATTGAACATGACTGATGATTTTCTATACTCTTAAAGGTCATAACTGAATGAGTGCTGAGTCATAGAGGTTTGACTGGGAAAGACTACTAAACCACCAAGTAACAGATCTGATATGTCACTGAACCTCCTCATACCCTCTTTCTTAGAGGATCTGCAAATGTTCCTGAGTTAACAAATCTTTAATCAAAGATAATTGCAATCATGTGGGAAAAAAAGTATGGAAAAGGAATTGCAAGGAAATGCACCCAAAGTATGTCTAGGCAGTGAATTTCTAAGTGATTTTTTCCTGCTTCATATAGTTAGCAGATTTTTTTTTACATAATTGACTTTTTTGGTGTTTTTTTAAATTGAATTATAATTGATTAACAATAATGTATTAGTTTCAGGTGTACATCAAAGTTATATATGTATATAAGAATATATTCTTTTTCAGATTCTTTTCCATTATAGATTATTATAAGATATTGAATATAGTTCCCTGTGCTGTACAGTAGGTCCTTGTTTATTTTATATGTAGTAGTGTGTACATGGTAGTTTCAAACTCCTAATTTATCCCTTTCCTCCCCTTTCCCCTTTGGTAACTGTAAATTTGTTTTCTATTTCTATGAGGCTGTTTTTTAAATAAGTTCATCTGTATCGTTTTTTTAGATTCCACATATAAGTGATATCATATAATACATGTCTTTCTCTGTCTGACTTAGTTGATAATCTCTAGGTCCATCTATATTGCTGCAAATGGCAATATTTCATTCTTTTTTATGGCTAATATTCCATTATATATATATATATATATATATGAGTATATATATATGGGTATATGTATATATATATATATATATATATGGGTATATGTATATATATATATATATACACACACACACACCATACTTCTTTATCCGTTCATCTGTTGACGAGCACTTAGGTAGTTAACAAATTTTTTTTTTTTTTTGCGGTACGCGGGCCTCTCACTGTTGTGGCCTCTCCGGTTGCGGAGACGCGCGGGCTCAGCGGCCATGGCTCACGGGCCCAGCTGCTCCGCGGCATGTGGGATCTTCCTGGACCGGGGCACGAACTCGTGTCCCCTGCATCGGCAGGCAGATTCTCAACCACTGCGCCACCAGGGAAGCCCCAACAAATATTTGTAAAACAGACTTTTAGGAAACCAGCATATGCAATTTTGTGTATACCATGTAATTGCAATTGTGTAAAAATGTATACATGGAAAGGAAAATAAATCACAAAATATTTCTAAGTGAGACCATTGATACATTTTTTCCTTTGATTTTATTTGTAAATTTTCAATAAAATCAGGTATTACATCTGTAATGGAAAATTTTTTTCTTAAATTAAAATAAGATGGTGAGTGATTTGAGCTTGCTTAAAGAGAGCAAACAGATTGCTATGTGGATGCCAAAACAATAACTGCTAATTATACGCAATTCTCATTTTCATCAAAACTGATCAGGCAGTTTCTACTTATACTTCTAGCAGAAGCCAGTGTTTTTAGCGGACAGAGTGGAATTTCTAGTATAAAATTTTAGAGTTCAAACTGCTCACATAAGCTCTTCAAGACCATTAGTAAAAATCTGTACTGAGCAAGTCCACATTAAAAAAGGATTTTCTATAGGGGGAAAGGGAACAGACCATCAGTCGTAGCCTCAAGAGGGATTAAACAGTCAGATCTTTCTAGGTCCAAAGCAAATCCTGCCAGGTGCTCAGAAAGAGCACTGGTGTTTTGTGTAAAGCCCGTCATACAGCCTGGTCCAATTTGGACACCAACTCATTCCTTAATTCCCTTCAGACCCCAAGGTTAAAGTTAGAAAGACCCACAGATGTAGGATGCCAAGTTCACTGTTGTATCTTAGAGCATGGTATTGACTCAACATTTGAGAGTTGAAAAATCTGCTGAATTTGCTCACCTTTACTGAAGGATTGGAAATAACAAAAAGAAACGAGTAAAAAATCAAAATAAAAGCGAGAACCTTCAAGCTGTCATAATAGGCACGCTTCCAAATGGGAGTCACCTGCTAGCTCTGTCTCCTCTTCCCTGGCGTGCAGCCAGCATCTTGCAATGGCTGGTACCTTCCCACAAGAACACCCTAGACTCAGTTTTCTTCTCCCCAGAGCCCAGGCCCCAACGAACGCATGAATGAGGACCTTGCAGTTGAGGATCTTCTACCTTCCAGGATGGCTGACCATCCAAGAAGCCCTGACCTTCAATGAACATCTCACTCCTATCGCCGACAGGGCAATACATCAGGATTCAACCTGACATGTTACCTTTTCCAAAGTTTGGGACATTTTGTCTAAAGTAACACCAAAGGGAGTCATACACAGAACTAAAGGTGTTGGACTTTGCCATTCCCAGTCCCACTCCCACACTTTGCAGGCTTCCCACCTGCAAGAAACAATCTAGACTTTCTGTCCTCCCTCTGCTCCAGCTCTCCTGGTGAAGCTATTTGGTAACTCTTTAGGAAGCAAAATCATGTCCAGATTCATAGTAGTCTAAAGCTACATTAAGAACAAACAATCATATCCTACAAGAAACAATCTGCCAAGATTTCATCTCACTCACAATGAAGACGGCCTTTTATTTTACTTTGCTGATCTATTTAGATTTCATTGTCTTAAATCTTTCCACTTCTGAGTAGATTTGTTTTTCCTTTGAATTACTGAAAGGCTCATTAAAGAGACTTTCCCAAAACAGTGTATTCTCAAAGTGTAAATCACGGCACACTTTCTCCAGCCATGTTTCTCAGTTTGTCCACAGCTGTCCCGCCTCAGAACGACTAATGTGCTTTTTAAAAATGCAGATCCCCTAGGACCTGCCCAAGACCTTCTGAATCAGAATTTCTGAGGAATGGGCCCCAGACATTCCATCTGAAGGCAAATTTCCGGAGGAAAGAATATATGTGGCTCACAGTATGTTTGCAGTTAATATGTGCTGAATAAATTAACATGAAAAGGGGGTCTCAGTGCTTCTAATGCAAACTAAAGTATAAGAACCACTGTTTTCTCTAGAAAAACAAACTGAAGTTTAAAATTTTTGATCTGTTCTTTCCACACTCCCTTCGATGTTTTTCCATCAATTCCAAATTACTGGAGGTCAGGCTCAGCTCAAGAACCCTGTTGCATCCCACTTTACAGATAGGAAAAGGGATTGAAGATGTGCTCTTATACAGAATTCACAACTTCAAAAGCATCTAACTTCAAAGGCATAACAACAATAGCCAATATTTATCAAGCACTCACAGTGGTCCGTGTGCTTTACAGACATTATCATACATAATCCACACTATGAAAAAATAAAATCTTACAAAATAGATGCCATTATTCCCACTTGGCGCTTGAAGAAACTGACAGAATTTGAACCCAGGTGGTATGTTTTGTCATCCAAAATTTGGACTTTTCCTGCTGTGGCCTGATGCCTGCACCTACCCTGAGTTTTCTTTTGCCCAAATATATTCTATGTGCTCACCAATGCCTTCAATTACTTATTTAGAGCTATCCCGTTAAAGCTTTGCTTTCTGCTAAAATTTGCATTTTATTACTCTCTGGGCATTAATATCAGATTAATTACTAAAACACTTTTGATAAGGAAAGGATGGCAAAAGTGTAAAAGGTTGGGGCTTCCCTGGTGGCGCAGTGGTTGAGAGTCCGCCTGCCGATGCAGGGGACATGGGTTCGTGCCCCAGTGCGGGGAGATCCCACATGCCGCGGAGCGGCTGGGCCCGTGAGCCATGGCCGCTGAACCTGCGCGTCCGGAGCCTGTGCTCCGCAACGGGAGAGGCCACAGCAGTGAGAGGCCCGCGTACTGCAAAAAAAAAAAAAAAAAAAAAAGATCTAACTAGAAAAATGGAATAAAACAGAAAGTATGGTAGATTAGAATAGTGTTGAAGAATCACATCAATCCAAATTTAAAAATATCACAACAATGTTTGTTACTGTTTTTCTCTTTCCTTTTGTTCCAGAATGATACTACTTGGTCCAGGAACAATGAATCATTTGTCATTATGCTCTTTTAAAATAGCTATGTAGGGTGGATTTATAGACAAAAGCATTCTTCAGTCTAAAGACAGGCTAGGGTAATATGTTTAAGACTGGTGATTAATAGCAGTTATAGGAATGTCTTACTTAAGTTTTAGAGTCTTAAAAAAAAATCAGTCTTTAAGTTGCTCCAAGTTTGTTGCTAAGGATCATAAATATGGATAATGTATTATATCTTTATGGAGGTATAACTCTTAAAGTAAAATGGCTTTGTTTTGTTTTCAAAAGTACATACGATTCAGGTCTATTGGATGTGGAGTCATGAACAATATATTTATTGTGGTTTATACTAATCCTACAAGAATCATTGATACTTCCACATTAGAATGAGAGAATTATAGAATAATAAAGTTAGAAAAGACTTCAAAAGCTCATAAGGTATGGGCCTTGTTGATAGTCATATTATGGGCTAAGCAATATGATAAAAATTCTTCAAAATATGCATTCCCTCTGACCCAGTAAGTCTACTTCAAGGAATTTATCAGAATGTGTATAAAGATATATGTATAAATATGCACATCATATCCCTATTTATAATGGCATGAAATTGGAAACAGCCTAGATGTGCAACAGTGGAAGATTAGTAAAATACTTTATGGTATCCCTGATCATTTGCAACCAACTGAAGCATATTTGTGGTATAGAAAATGTTCACCATCTATTGTGAAGTAAAAGCTGAGAAGGAGACAAAGTATGGCTGGTATGATGCCATTTTGGTGAGTACAAAGCTGTGCTTTTATGTGTGCGTGCACATGGGGGTGCCCACACACATGGGAAGAGAACCATCTAAATGTTTATAGTGCTTGGATTGGATATTTCTTGGGCCTCACATCCCCTTACTCAGCCTTTTCACTTTAGTCATTGCTGTTGAAACCAGGTGAGCATATCTTTTCTCAACCTACTGATTCATCTGCAGAAACCCTCTCAACCTTCTGAGGTCTGTGCAGATTTGGAAGAGCAAGAGATTTCATGCCCCGTATGGTGACTCCTGACCAAGGGAAGGTGGGAGTCAGTGAATAAATATTTTAAGTGGTGTGCTGGCAAGTGTCTAACATCAGCTTTATGACTAAAAGAGGCCTGATTTGTGGCATTCACCAATTTCCTTCTGGGAAATACTCCCACTGTGGTCAGTTTCAAGCAACCAACCTGATGTCACTGAACACAAAGTTGGCAAGAGACATGCACCGTAGACTGGGCCAAGCTCGGCCAAACAGACTCTAGCACACCACTGAATGATACCCACCTCTTCCATCTCTTGAGTGGACAATCTGCAGCACATTCTATATGTCTCATCTCCTCAGATGGTACCCAGTGATTGAGTCCTACTTGCCCAGAGTGGTCAATAATTTGATAATATACCTTTGAATTGCCTTTCCATCCTTCCCTATTTCCATCTCTCCAGTCCTCCACAGTTTTTCCCTGGGATCACTTCCCGAAAGAAACAACCCGCACATGAGCCCTTGTCTAAGGCTCTTCCTGTGGAAAGCCAAGGTAAAACAGAAGTTATTTGGGGATATGACCATTCTGAGTAGCTTGAATTTTTTTATTGGTGCTTTGTAGTGTGCTCAGTTTCTTGTATCCATTATGTCACTTATGTAATTTAAAGGAAAATAAGTATTATTTAAAACTATGGAGGGTGGGATGAATTGGGAGACTGGGATTGACATATATACCCTTTTTTTTTAACAGCTTTATTGGAGTATAATTGCTTTACAATGTTGTGTTAATTTCTGCTGTATAACAAAGTGAATCTGCTATACATATATATATATCCCCATATCCCCTCCCTCTTCTGTCTCCCTCCCACCCTCCGTATCCCATCCCTCTAGGTGGTCGCAAAGCACCGAGCTGATCTTCCTGTGCTATGCAGCTGCTTCTCACTAGCTATCTGTTTTACATTTGGTAGTGTATATATGTCAATTTTACTCTCGCACTTCGTCCCAGCTTACCCTTCTCCCTCCCCGTGTCCTCAAGTCCATTCTCTACGTTTGTATCTTTATTCCTGTCCTGTCCCTAGGTTCATCAGAACCTTTTTTTTTTTTTGAATCCATATATATGTGTTATCATACGGTATTTGTTTTTCTCTTTCTGACTTACTTTGCTCTGTATTACAGGCTTTAGCTCCATCCACCTCACTACAAATAGCTCAATTTCATTTCTTTTTATGGCTGAGTAATATTCCATTGTATATATGTGCCACATATACTTTATCCATTCATCTGTCAATGGACACTTAGGTTACTTCCATGTCCTGGCTACTGTAAATAGTGCTTCAATGAACATTATGGTACATGACTCTTTTTTGAATTTTGGTTTTCTCAGGGTATATACCCAGTAGTGGGATTGCTGGGTCATATAGTAGTTCTATTTTTAGTTTGTTAAGGAACCTCCATACTGTTCTCCATAGTGGCTGTATCCATTTCCCTTCCCACCAACAGTGCAAGAGGGTTCCATTTTCTCCACACCCTCTCCAGCATTTATTGTTTGTAGACTTTTTGATGATGGCGATTATGACTGGTGTGAGGTGATACCTCATTGTAGTTTTGATTTCCATTCCGCTAATGATTAGTGACGTTGAACATCTATTCATGTGTTTGTTGACAATATGTGTATCTTCTTTGGAGAAACGTCTATTTAGGTCTTCTGCCCATTTTTGGATTGGGTGGTTTGTTTTTTTGATATTGAGCTTCATGAGCTGCTTGTATATTTTGGAGATTAATCCTTTGTCAGTTGCTTCGTTTGCAAATATTTTCTCCCATTCTAAGGGTTGTCCTTTTATCTTGTTTATGGTTTCCTTTGCTGTGCAAAAGATTTTAAGCTTCATTAGGTCCCATTTGTTTATTTTTGTTTTTAATTTCATTTCTCTACAAGGTGGGTCAAAAAGGATCTTGCTGGGATTTGTGTCATAGAGTGTTCTGCCTATGTTTTCCTCTAAGAATTTTATAGTGTCTGGCCTTACACTTACGTCTTTAATCCGTTTTGAGTTTATTTTTGTGTATGGTGTTAGGAAGTGTTCTAATTTCATTCTTTTACATGTAACTGTCCAGTTTTCCCAGCACCACTTATTGAAGAGGCTGTCTTTTCTCCATTGTATATTCTTTTATTTTTTTTTTATTTTATTTTATTTATTTTTTTTTTTTTTCTTGCGTTATGCGGGCCTCTCACTGTTGTGGCCTCTCCCATTTGCGGAGCACAGGCTCCGGACGCGCAGGCTCAGCGGCCATGGCTCACGGGCCCAGCCGCTCCGCGGCATGTGGGATCTTCCCGAAACGGGGCACGAACCCGCGTCTCCTGCATCGGCAGGCGGACTCTCAAGCACTGCGCCACCAGGGAGATCTTCCCGGACCGGGGCACGAACCCGTGTCCCCTGCATCGGCAGGCGGACTCTCAAGCACTGCGCCACCAGGGAAGCCCTCCATTGTATATTCTTGCCTCCTTTATCAAAGATAAGTTGACCATATGTGTGTGGGTTTATCTCTGAGCTTTCTGTACTTTTCCATTGATCTATATTTCTGTTTTTGCACCAGTACCATATTGTCTTGATTACTGTAGCTTTGTAGTATAGTCTGAAGTCAGGAAGTCTGATTCCTCCAGCTCCAGTTTTTCCCTCAAGACTGTGTTGGCTATTCAGGGTCTTTTGTGTCTCCATACAAATTTTAAGATTTTTGTTCTAGTTCTGTAAAAAATGCCACTGGTAATTTGATAGGGATTGCATTGAATCTGTAGATTGCTTTGGGTAGTATAGTCATTTTCACAATATTGATTCTTCCAATCCAAGAACATGGTATATCTCTCCATCTATTTGTATCATCTTTAATTTCTTTCATCAGTGTCTTATAGTTTTGTGCATACAAGTCTTTTGTCTCCTTAGGTAGGCTTATTCCTAGGTATTTTATTCTTTTGTTGCAATGGTAAATGGGAGTGTTTCCTTAATTTCTCTTTCAGATTTTTCATCATTAGTGTATAGGAATGCAAGAGATTTCTGTGCATAAATATTGTATCCTGCAACTTTACCAAATTCATTGATTAGCTCTAGTAGTTTTCTGGTGACATCTTTAGGATTCTCTACGTATAGTATCATGTCATCTGCAAACAGTGACAGTTTTACGTCTTCTTTTCCAATTTGTATTCCTTTTATTTCTTTTTCTTCTCTGATTGTCGTGTCTAGGACTTCCAAAACTATGTTGAATAACAGTGGTGAGACTGGGCAACCTTGTCTTGTTCCTGATCTTAGCGGAAATGGTTTCAGTTTTTCACCACTGAGAACGATGTTGGCTGTAGGTTTGTCATATATGGCCTTTATTATGTTGACATAGGTTCCCTCTATGCCTACTTTCTGGAGAGTTTTTATCATAAATGCGTGTTAACTTTTATCACAAGCTTTTTCTGCATCTATTGAGATGATCATATGATTTTTATCCTTCAATTTGTTAATATGGAGTATCACATTGACTGATTTCTATATATTGAAGAATCCTTGCATTCTTGGGATCAACCCCACTTGATCATGGTGTATGTTCCTTTCAATGTGCTGTTGGATTCTGTTTGCTAGTATTTTGTTGAGGATTTTTGCATCTGTATTCATCAGTGATACTGGCTTGTACTTTTTCTGTGTGTGACATTTTTGTCTGGTTTTGGTATCAGGGTGACGGTGGCCTCACAGAATGAGTTTGGGAGTGTTCCTCCCTCTGCTATATTTTGGAAGAGTTTGAGAAGGATAGGTGTTAGCTCGTCTCTAAATGTTTGATAGAATTCGCCTGTGAAGCCATCTGGTCCTGGGCTTTTGTTTGTTGCAAGATTTTTAATCACAGTTTCAATTTCAGTTCTTGTGATTGGTCTGTTTATATTTTCCATTTCTTCCTGGTTCAGTCTCCGAAGGTTGTGCTTTTCTAAGAATTTGTTCATTTCTTCCAGGTTGTCCATTTTATTGGCATATAGTTGCTTGTAGTAATCTCTCATGATCCTTTGTATTTCTGCAGTGTCACTTGTTACTTCTCCTTTTTCATTTCTAATTCTGTTGATTTGAGTCTTCTCTCTTTTTTTCTTGATGAGTCTGGCTAGTGGTTTATCAATTTTGTTTATCTTCTCAAAGAACAAGCTTTTAGTTTTATTGATCTTTGCTATTGTTTCCTTCATTCCTGTTTCATTTATTTCTGATCTGATCTTTATGATTTCTTTTCTTCTGCTAACTTTGGGGTTTTTTTGTTCTTCTTTCTCTAATTGCTTTAGGTGTAGGGTTAGGTTGTTTATTTGAGATGTTTCTTGTTTCTTGGGGTAGGATTGCATTGGTATAAACTTACCTCTTAGAACTGCTTTTGCTGCATCCCATAGGTTTTGGGTCATCGTGTTTTCATTGTCATTTGTCTCTAGGTGTTTTTTGATTTCCTCTTTGATTTCTTCAGTGATCTCTTGGTTATTTAGTAGTGTATTGTTTAGCCTCCATGTGTTTGTATTTTTTACAGATTTTTTCCTGTAATTGATATCTATTCTCATAGCATTGTGGTCAGAAAAGATACTTGATGATTTCAATTTTCTTAAATTTACCAAGGCTTGATTTGTGACCCAAGATGTGGTCTATCCTGGAGAATGTTCCATGAGCACTTGAGAAGAAAGCGTATTCTGTTGTTTTTGGATAGAATGTCCTATAAATATCAATTAAGTCCATCTTGTTTAATGTGCCATTTAAAGCTTGTGTTTCCTTATTTATTTTCATTTTGGATGATCTGTCCATTGGTGAAAGTGGGGTGTTAGAGTCCCCTATTATGATTATGTTACTGTCGATTTCCCCTTTTATGGCTGTTAGCATTTGCCTTCTGTATTGAGGTGCCCCTTGTTGGGTGCATAAATATTTACCATTGTTATATCTTCTTCTTGGATTGATCCCTTGATCATTATGTAGTGTCCTTCTTTGTCTCTTGTAATAGTCTTTGTTTTAAAGTCTATTTTGTCTGATATGAGAATTGCTACCCCAGCTTTCTTTTGATTTCCATTTGCATGGAATATCCTTTTCTATCCCCCCACATTCAGTCTGTATGTGTCCCTGGGTCTGAAGTGGGTCTCTTGTAGACAGCATATGGACGGGTCTTGTTTCTGTACCCATTCAGCCAGTCTAGGTCTTTTGGTTGGAGCATTTAATCCATTTATATTTAAGGTAATTATCAATATGTATGTTCCTATTACCATTTTCTTAATTGTTTTGGGTTGGTTTTTGTAGGTCTTTTCCTTCTCTTGTGTTTCGTGCCTAGAGAAGTTCCTTTAGCATTTGTTGTAAAGCTGGTTTGCTGGTGCTGAATTCTATTAACTTTTGCTTATCTATAAACGTTTTAATTTCTCCACTGAATCTGAATGAGATCCTTGCTGGGTAGAGTAATCTTGGTTGTAGGTTTTTCCCTTTCATCACTTTAAGTATGTCCTGCCACTCCCTTCTGGCTTCCAGAGTTTCTGCTGAAAAATCAGCTGTTAAGCTTATGGGGATTCCCTTGTATGTTATTTGTTGCTTTTCCCTTGCTGCTTTTAATATTTTTTCTTTGTATTTAATTTTTGATAGTTTGATTAATATGTGTCTCAGAGTGTTTCTCTTTGGATTTATCCTGTATGGTATTCTCTGTGCTTCCTGGACTTGACTATTTCCTTTCCCATGTTGGGGAAATTTTCAACTATAATCTCTTCAAATATTTTCTCAGACCCTTTCTTTTTCTCTTCTTCTTCTGGGACCCCTATAATTCGAATGTTGGTCCATTTAATGTTGTCCCAGAGGTCTCTGGAGTGTCCCAGGACAGTCTCTAAGACTATCCTCAATTCTTTTCATTCTTTTTCTTTATGCTGCTCCCAGGCTGTTACTTCCACCATTTTATCTTCTAGCTCACTTCTAGCTCTCCTGCCTCAGTTATTCTGCTGTTGATTCCTTCTAGAGTATTTTTCATTTCAGTAATTGTGTTGTTCATCACCATTTGTTTGCTCTTTAGTTCTTCTAGATCCTTGTTAAATGTTTCTTGTATCTTCTCCAGTCTGTTTCTGAGATTTTGGATCATCTTTACTATCATTACTCTGAATTCTTTTTCAGGTAGGTTGCCTATGTCATTTTCATTTATTTGGTCTTGTGGGTTTTTAATCTTGCTCCTTTGTCTGTAACATATTTTTTTGTTGTTTCATTTTTTTTTTTTTTTTTTTTTTTTTTTTTTTTTTTTTTTTTGGTGGGTGGTGCTGTAGTCCTGTCTTACTGGTTGTTTAGCCTGAGACGTCCAGCACTGGAGTTTACAGGCAGTTGGATAGAGCCAGGTCTTGTTGCTTAGATGAGGACCTCCAGAAGGCCTCACTCTGATTAATATTCCCTGGGGTCTGAGGGTCTCTGTTAGTCCAGCGGTTTGGACTCAAGGGTTCTCACCACAGGAGCTTGGGCCCAACCTCCGGCCTGGGAACCAAGATCTCACAAGCTTTGTGGCCTGGTTAAAAAAAGAAAAGAAGAAAGAAAGAAGAAAAGGAGCAGTGCAATATCAAAGAATAAAAAACAAAAAAAATTTAGCAAGATAAAACATATATTAGGAAAAATAAAACTGTAATTGAAACAACTGCAACAAAGTGAAATAAAACCACAACAGAAAAATAAATAAATAAAAGGGGGGAGGGGGAACAAGCCAAAAGGAGAGAACAATAACAAAGTATAAAGAATAAAATAAAATTAGAAAAATAAAAGATTAGGAAAGATAATAGACTCAACAACAATGAATCAACAAGGTAAAACACAACCCCAATCTAAAAGAGAAAAAAGGAAAAACAAAAGCCTTGGCTATGGAGGCAGAGTTTAGTCAGGGGTGGAACTTAGGCAGAGGCGGGGTTTAGGGTGGGGCGGGACCTAGGCGGGTGGGGGGGGGTGACGTTTGAGCATGGGGCAGGGCCTAGGCCCAGGACCCACGTAGCCAGAAAAGGCCCTGGGAGCAGGGCTTAGGCGAGGCCTCTGCTTAGGACCTGCACGGAAGCAGAGAGGCAGCACGCAGAAAGGAGGGCCTCTGGAGTGTGGGGTTCTGGAGTTTGGAGGTAGGGCCCTGAGTGAGGGTGTGTGGGCGGGGTTTAGGCCCAGCACCTTGGAGGGGTCTCCGAGTGTAGAGGTCAGGCCCTGGTGGGGGTGTAGGGGCGGGGCTTGGGCTTTGGGCTGCAGGAAGGAGGCTCCGAGGGCAAGAGGATTAGGCTGGGGAGCCCAACAGGCTCCCTGGTGCCTAAGTGCACAGGGAAGGCACTGGCTGCATTCCCTTCTGTTCCTTTGTGCCCCTCCCCCCGTCTCCCCCAGGGTTTCCCCTGTCCCCACTGGACCCCTAACCGTGGGTGGGTCCTGCTGGGCGTAGGAACTCCTCCTGTACCCCAGCCACCCCTCGGGGTGTCAGTCCTAGAGGTCCAGCCTTTACTTTTGCTCCCCCTTCCCTCCCTTCCATTCCCTCAGGACCCACGTGGCTGGAGGGGGCCTCGGTGGGCAGAGGATCAGGCCCCAGGATCTCAAAAGGTTCCTGGGCGCCCAAGTGGGCAGGTGAAACCTGGCCATACTCCCTTTTGATCCTCTGCCCTCCCAGTGGTTCCCCAATTTCCCCCTTGGAGCGTGGGATCCCTTCCCCTCCCCCAGCCGCCCTTGAGGGGCGCCAGTCCTGTCCCACCTCCACTTCTCCTCCCCCTGCACCCCCCCCACACCCCATGTCCTACCCAGTCGCTGGGGGTTCCTCCCATCCCCTTAGGTGTCCGTGGTCCCCCACCGGTGCCTGGTAGGTGCCCTAATTCTGTGGAGACGCGAATTCCACGTCCTCCTAGTACGCCATCTTGACTCCGTCCATCTCTATGCACTATTGATACTATGTATAAAATAGGTAACTAATGAGAACCTACTGTATAGCACAGGGAACTCTACTCAGTGCTCTGGTGATCTAAATGGGAAGGAAATCCAAAAAAAGAGGGGATATATGTATATATATAGCTGATTCACTTTACTGTACAGTGTAAACACAGTATTGTAAAGCAACTATACTCCAATAAAAATTTACAAACAAATAAATAAAATTAAATTGTGGGTAAATTCTGTATGTCATACTAGGGTCCCTGTAAATTGGAGCACATGATGCAATTTAGGAAGATCTAGCTGCCTCCAGGGCTCACATTTGTTTTTTCTCCATGCCTGCTGGTCCTGTTCTCCTATAATGCAGACATGAGACTGATACATAGGATGGGGAAGGAAAGAAGGATATGCCCAGGAAAACAAGAATTAATGGAATAGATAATTTTTATTTATTTTTCTTGTTGGCTTATTTTTTCTTTAATCCCATCAAGGGTCACATATAGGTATTCATTAAGGGATAATGGAAATAGTAATTATAGAAATGAAAGAAATGAAAGTGATGATTCACAAAGTTTAATGATGAGAAAAAGAATGTTGGCATACCATTCATATTTAGAAAGATAATCACTAAGTATAATGAGTTTTCAAAACTTTCCAGTTGACAAGGAGGCGATAACATTATCATTATTTTCAGGAAATACTTCATTCTGAGAAAACTTCTGCAGGAAAAAAATCTTGTAGTTAAAAGAGAATTTAATCAGGCATCCAGATACAAATGTCTATAGATATTATAAATGGTAAGGGGGTTATATAATAGAACAAATATTTTTGTTTGCAGTGTAAAGAAACACACATATATGTATTAACCCCAACAATAAATATGTGGGACCCATATCAAAAACTGCCACATTTTACTGAGGGATATGAGTCTTAGAAAAATGGAGGGACTACCGTGTGAAGGGATTTGGAGTCCTTAACCTAATTTCCTTTCCCCCTACGATAAGGTCAGAGATAGTTTTGAACCCCCAACTGTTACGGTGCAGGACTTCAGAGAATCTTTTCAGGATGCCTCTTTCCCATTTGCTCTGTCTGGAGTGTCTAGATGTGTGTGTATTGTATATACATATATGTACATACACACGTACATGCATGCACACACAAAAATGTGTATATATTTATATACATACATATAAAACCATACCTATGGAAAGAAATACACCTAAAGGTTTAAAAAATCTATATGCAGTAGATTTATAGTGACATTTATTTTCTTCTTTGTAGTTTTTCCATTTTCTGCAATAAGACTATATTATATATTACTTCTATAATCAGAAAAGAAGTATTTAAAATCAAATTCAAATGGGACAGAACAGTTTTAGACTCTCAGGTACTTATGCCTAAATTCTCCCCCTCAAGCCTGTATCACTACCCACCTGATGGCAGTCGTCAAAACTCAGTCATCAAGTTCGAGGCGCTTGGGGGTCCAGGCTTCATAAATTTGGCCTATTTCAGTGGCAGCACAGGTCACAGCTGGGAAGCTTAAAATCTACATAGCTGAAATGAAAGTATGACTTAGCAATGTCTTGGAGTTCGAGATGCTAAGACATGAGTTCAGTGACAGGGTGCTTTTCCTCTCTTGGGCAACTGGTTTATCAGGTGCTGTTTTTTATTTCCCTCTTTCCTGAGAGTGAAATTCATGTCACATCTTTTCCAACTCCATATGATCTTAAAGTATGTATTTTGGGAATATATAATATTTTGCTTGCTCATAGTTTCTCTTTGACCTGATTATCTTTTTTTTTTTTTTTTTGCGGTACGCGGGCCTCTCACTGTTGTGGCCTCTCCCGTTGCGGAGCACAGGCTCTGGACGCGCAGGCTCAGCAGCCATGGCTCACGGACCCAGCCGCTCCGCGGCATGTGGGATCTTCCCAGACCGGGGCACGAACTCGAGTCCCCTGCATCGGCAGGCGGACTCTCAACCACTGCGCCACCAGGGAAGCCCATGACCTGATTATCTTTTTATTTTGGCATTATTCTACTGTATTTTATGTCTCTCTATATAATCTGCCTGAAATCATTTTGGAAGAGAAAGGACACAAAAATCAACAAACTAAACAGAGTCAGGAACACACTGAGTTCCTCAGGACCTTCCCAAGACTCTGGGAGCTCCCTAAGAAGCACTGCTCAGTGCAGGGGAAAGAATTAAGTGGGGAAAGGAAGACCAGCTTCCAAACATGCCCTTTTCACAAGTGAGGCCTGAGTCAAGTTGCTTAGCTTCCCTGGACCTCAGTGTCTGGAGGGTTTGCTTTCTTCTCCCAAATTCTTTGGAACTTCCTCTTGTCCTGGTTTCCCTGACTTGTAAAAGCCATACACATTACCTGCCATAAAGTAAGTGGATGATGAGGGCCACAATTTAACAAATGTTCTACGTGGATGTGTATGTAGGGCAGTATGGGACGTTAAAATTCTCCTACTTTTTACCCTAAAACCCAACTTCTCTGAGTTAATTCTGAGAATTTCTTTCAAGACCTATTATCAAGATATTTATAGCAGGTTCATTCCTAATGGCAAAAAAATTTGATACCAGATAAATATTCAACTATAGGGAACCAGGCTAAGTAGTTTCTCAAATGTAATTTAAAAATTCTAAATATTAAGATGAGGTAGCAATGGGGAAAATAATATGTATAATAAAAACAAAAGAAAACATATAACTAAATTGTATATATACATATATGTATATACACATTATATACACGTATGTGTATATATACACATTATATACACACATATATATTATATATACATATATATACATATTATATAGTCATTATGACTGCACAGAAATTTAAATGGCTGAGTTAGAAGTAGAGTTATAAGTATATTTTGGGGGTATGACAAGTAGGAAAAAATTAAATGATTATTGCTAGTATCAAGTCATTGATTGCTTTGAACATTTAAGTTCAAAACTTTGGATAGACTTTTACTTATGCAAGTGTTAGTGCCCGTAAATGTATTCAAACCATAAATTCTTCATCCATGGATCTGATAATCATTTGAGAAAATGTCAGCGTAAATTATTGCCTCATGAAAAACTGGGCAACTCTCACGGTTTTAACAGTTTTCAGCTATTTTTGGCTTTAACAGGACTAAGTTTTTTCCAAGAGTTCTTTTGCTTCTACTGCTTATTCTTTACTGTATGTCATAATTCTGTTTGTAGCAAAATAATCATTTCTGTAGCAACCAACTGGGATGTCTCAAGGAGAAGATTATGACTTCAGGAAAGGAATAAACAAATAGGAGAGAATGAATAATGAAAATAATCATGATTCTTATTCTCAGTAAGAATAGAATATTAGGATGAAAAAGTACCTTACAGGTCTTTGAGAATTACTGCAGCCTTAAAAATACTATACTTCAGCCAGTTTTCCAGGAGACGTCATTTATTCCACAAGGCAAGCTCCTCTTATACCACAGAGCACTGTATGCATAAAAGAGGTGAGGGATGGAGGGATGCCTAATAAAGTCTCCATAACACTTTGATTTACTATTGTGTATTAGAAAGAAATGCATAGGTATATGTAAGTACACTATGGGGGCAGAGCTGAACTACTTTTTTTTTTTTTTTTTTTTTTTTTTGGCGGTATGCGGGCCTCTCACTGCTGTGGCCTCTCCCGTTGCGGAGCACAGGCTCCGGACGCGCAGGCTCAGCGGCCATGGCTCACGGGCCCAGCTGCTCCGCGGCATGTGGGATCTTCCCGGACCCGGGCACGAACCCGTGTCCCCTGCATCGGCAGGCGGACTCTCAGGGAAGCCCCTCTTTTTTAATTTACTCTTTTTCTAGAACAAAAGGAATTTATGGGGAGTAGGACAGAAAGAGTAAGCCATTTGAAGACTTTGTTTAAATGAAGCAGGGATTAATTTGGTCTGCACTTTTTTTGAGTATGAATATTACTGTATTTATTCTCATAGAGGCAATTTTTCTACAGCTTGAACAATTAAAAAACATTCTGGATGAATAAAAAATAACAAAACAATTATCGATAGAATGTACTTGTATCATCTGTATTTTAGAGCAAGTATTACATAGTAAAGTGATTAATAACATGGCCTATGGGCAACCCTAAATGTGTAGCACTTCAGCGTATAGCAACTTGCATGTTCCACAATTTGTCCTTTGGGTTCTACACTAGATCTACCTTCGTTGTCAGTCACCTCAGCCAGCCAGCCAACATGCAGTCGGCCAATTCTGAGGAAAGATAGCCCCACAGAACACCAGGAAATGTTTTTTGAATTTGTTTTCATTGTGGTATATGTTATAGATGGTAAAATGCACATATCTGAATTGTGTAACTCTAGGACTTTGACGAATGTGTGTGTACAGGTAACCACTACCCAAATCAAGATAGACATTTCTATCACCCCAGAAAGCTCCCTCATGCCTCGTTCCTCCTCTCTTGCCTCTACCAAGGTAACCACCATTCAGATTGCTTTCACCTTAGATGCGTTTTGCCTGTTAAAAAACATTATATAAATGGAATCATAAAGTATATGTTCTTCTGTGTCTAGCTTCTTTTGTTCAACAGTTTTTGAGATTCATCCACATGGTTACATATATCAGTAATTCCTTCCTTTTCATTGCTGAGTAGTATCCCATTGTATGAATGAATCATTTTAATTTGTGCATACTGATTGATCATTTGTGACCTGTCTATATCATATAAATTGTAAACCACAAGCCAGCCTGCTTATATGACCTATACTTCTTCTCTCATCTAATGATCAATATTTTGCATTTCTAAGCATTAAAATGATGTCAGAACTCTATAGTTTGGACTGATAGAAAAAGCCAAAAGGAAAGAATTTTTTTTTAAGCAAAGCTTCATTACTTTCATATTTATACCTGAACTACTAGTGCAAAGCAGAGATTTTCTTCTCAGGACTACTTTAATGAATCCACAGGGATTTTAATTAGCACATCAATTACTTCAGAGCTACCACGGGGCAAATTTTGTGGGGCAGGCAAACTTTGATTTGGAAATCCACCCCCATCGCCCCTTTCATTGCCCCCACTTCCTTCTCAGGGCTCTTTACCCCATGCCTTCCCCAGGACGGCTATCCCAACTCCAGTCTCACATGGCCTTGATCACAGCTGGCTATGACAGATGGAAATGGTTCTAATAAGTTGATTCCAGGGGTTAGATAATGAGGGCTTAAGGGGTTTTCCTTGCCAGAGGGAATTTACATTTTAAAAAGGGAAGTCTTGGAAAGCAATGCCCAGCATGTGTAAGGTAATCCATAAACGTTATCTCCATTCCCTTGAAGAACCAAAGTTATGAGACTTTAAAAGTAAAGTTAGATAGAGGACAAGATAGATATTTTCAGAACAAGATATCATAGCATCCTTTGAACTCTACTGAATTCTACTCACAATGTTGTTGTGGAACTGCCAGCGAGCATCTTGCTGTTGCAGAAAGACAAGCAGAAGAGTGGACTGTGACACAGAGAGGAGCAGCCTGCGAAATCATACCAATCCTGGGTTCGGACATCCCTTGGACTTCCTTTACTAAACTCCAGCTATGGCTATGTGTGATCCTTCACAAATGGGGAAGAACGGTACTTTGAAATACTAACCTATGCTCCTTCTTTTCCCAGCATTCAAAGCTACCCCATCCTTCCCCCAATTCAGAGAGCAGAGGATGTGTGTGTGTGTGTGGTGTGTGTGTGTGTGTGTGTGTGTGTATATGTGTGTACCTGTGTGCACATGCGCCCTCAGAGTACGGTTGCCATAACAGAAATGCAAAGAGACGTTGACTTTCAAAAAGGGCTTTTGAAACTAGAGATGATAGTTTGAGATAAAGCATTTTTGAGTTTCAAAAATCTGGATTATCAGAATCAAAACCAGCATCCTTAAGGACTAGAGGCATAAAATTTATCCTATTATTCACAAATTTGGAAGAAACCTTTTCCAAAGGAGACACAGACCTTTCAAACAGAGAGGAGGAGAAAGCAAGCTATTTAGACACTGGTGGGTGTTCCAAAGATGGAGTCAGATAGGTAAAGTCTCCTGATAAATTTGAGGATCTGAGAGCAATCAGTGGCCGTGTCTCACTCCGTAGCTGAGGTGCGCTGCAGTGGCGAATCTCGCCGCAACCTCCCACACTAGCATAGTAGGGCAGCAGCAGTAGACGAAGTACAGTCTGTCTAGGCAGAGAGAGCCTTAGGCGCTCCTCACTCTCCAAGTCACACAGGAGAGGATTTGAAAGTCCTGAAGGAAATTACCTTGATGCCATGGTAGCCTCTAAATATACCAGCAAGTTATCCCAGAAGTGCTGGATCACGGAGACGACATTAAGATGTGTAAATCACACAACTTATTAGATCAATTTAAAACACACAGCAAAACAAAGAGAAGGAGATGGGGTCAGGTAGAATACTTAGGAAAGGGTGTGAGCAAGATGGAAGGACCACACTATCTGAAACCTGGCTTATGCAATGCTCATAGGACCCCTGTCGCTGCCCCATCAGCCTGTCCTGCTGATGGTGTGGCTGCAAGGACCAAAGATGAGGTTTGAGCAAAGAGGCCTAAGATACAGAAGATGCCTGGGACCAACACAGACACTTGTTTATAGGAGAGGCGCAGGGGTGTGTAGACCTGGCCAGAGTTGTGGCTTACCAGTTAGCCTGATGAGCAGCTGTGGATTTTATCTGGCAGAGGACATTTGGGGCTAGAATGGGTGTCACCAATGGCTGGCTAATTTAAGACCTCATGAATGTGGAGTGCTTCATACCTCCTGCGTATTTAGTATATTATGAAGATGAGGTGCTTCTGGTGCCCCATGTGTATTGAGTGTTTCGTGAAAATTAGGTGTCTCTTTGTTCTTGCCTTCCCTTTCGTCTGTGTTCAGTACACATAAGCCTCACTTACTTTATGTTTAACATGTCTCACAAGTTACTAACTTCTCTGTATTTAACACATTTAATGAGTGTTATCCCATTTCTTTTTTTCTGTAACAGAATTAAGTATTCTCAAATATTAGAGAAAATGAATATTCACGCATTACACACATCTCTGCACACACACCACAAGGTCACAAACAATGTTTATGGGTTGACCTGCACACCAGAAGCTACAGTCACCTGAGAGACCAGTTACTAGAGACCAGATAAGAACTCAGACGTCTTGGCAAATGACAGTTGGAAGACTGAGACCCAGAGACCCTTCAGGAGTCTTGTCAAACTTAGATTCAACTGACGGGATAAAGAGAGGATGGGGGTCTGCTGAACTGACCGAGAAACCCTGGCTTTGACTGAGTTTGCCCAACGTTGATTATGTTTTTCCACCTCTGGGAAGAATAGGGGCTCTGGATCTGTTCTGTTTAAGATGGCAGATGGCTACTGTATTTGACAGTGGCAATACAGAATATTTCCATGATCCAGAAAGTTCTATGGGACAGAACTGCTCTAGATATAAATTGAGTTATAGAAAAGTAAAGTACATCCCTGGAACACCTAGCCTTATAGACCGACATTGTTACTTGTTATACATATAAACATTTATTACTGGGGTATCATCGGTGCTACTCTCTTTTTTGCTTTATTTTCTGTTTGTTTTTAGCAGATAGAAGTACTCTGATTCAGCCACTTACTCTCACTTAACTATTTCCTGTGTTCAGTGGCCTCTGTTTTCAAGAGAGCTATAGCTGCAGGAAAAGGATTCATGCAGAACAGAGTGAAACAAACGCTGATAAGAGAAAGAGAACCATAGTACCATTTGCTAGATAAGGGTCACACCTAGGGGAAAATTTAAAGACTCTGCCTTTTTCTCTGGGTGAGATGGGAGCCATTGGAGGGTTTGAGCAGGGGAGTAAGATGACCCAGTGCATGTTTTAAGAGGCTCACCCTGGCTTTGTGGGGAATTAATGGGAAGGGTACAATGGTGGATAGAGGGAGACCATGTATTGCAAATAATCCAGGCTCAAATGCTGGCTGACTGGCCCAGGGTTATGGTAACAGAGATGCTGAGAAGTGGTATTCTGAATATACCCAAAGGGAGAGCTGCACTGTTGCTAATGGATTGCACCTGGGGTAGGAGAGGAACCAGGATAAATCGAAGTGCTTTGGCCTAGGCAACTGGAAGATGAGTGTCTCCATTGATTGAGTTGGGAAAAGCCTGCAAAAGAGTAAGAGCTGGCAGGGGGAGTGTTTTGGAACATGTCAAATTTGAAATGACTATTTATTCATCATGCAAGTAGAGACACTTTATAGGTAGCTGGAAGTACAAGTCAGCATTTTGTATAATGTTGAGTGTTATCAGCCTACAGATGCCATTTAAAGCCATGAGGCTTGGATAAGATCATTTCAGGAATAAGTAGGTGAGTGTAGTTAGAGAGGAGAGGAGGTCTGAGGACTGCTCCCCGGGGCACCTGATATCTAGGGGTGGCACCGAAAAAGAGAGCTGAAAAGAAGCAATCAGCAAAGTCTGAAAATCAAGATAGTGGTGTCCTGGAAGCCAAGGGGAGAGGGTGAATGAGTAAATGATCAGCTGGGGTTGATAGGTTGCACAGGTGTGCACCATGAATTGACCACTGAGTCTGGAAACAGAAGGCCATTGGGCGTTGAAGAGAGAGGTTTTGAACGCATGATGGGGCTGATAGCCTGATTGGAATGTGACTCAAGCTTCCTGGGATGCCTGGTCAACTCTGTGAAGTGTAAAAACACACAGAATTTAGAGCATTGAAGGAACTGATAGATGTTGTTGATTTTGGCGGAGCACATGAAACAGATCTATAGAGAGAGATGTTTCACAGCTGGGAGACAGGGCAACAGCAACAGGGCAAGAAAAATAACAAGAAAATCAAGAATTTTGTGGTATTAAATCACACTGAAAATATATCAGTTATTGAGGCTTTGGAAACACTCAAGATTATTTGTGTTACTGTTAGATGAATTTTCCTTATATTTAATTCTCTGGCATTTCCTCTTAAAACTCTTGGTTTTTCAGATTTACTCATAAACTGTAGCTGATACTTTAAGAGGGATCAGATTAGTAAGATTAATAGAGAGTATAATCTGCCTCATTAGAAGGTTGTTGGTTTTTTAAAAAAATAAACACTTTATTTTGTTTGGTTGGTTGGTTTTGGCCGCGTCGCGCGGCTTGTGGGATCTTAGTTCCCCGACCAGGGATCGAACCCAGGCCCTTGGCAGTAAAAGCACAGAGTCTTAACCACTGGACACTGCCAGGGAATTCCCAGTACTGTTTTTTGAGTACAGAAGAGTGTATAGTTAAAAGCCCCACCCTGACCACCTCATCAGAGGAAATTTCTTCTAATCATTTCTGGGTTTGGTTATTTTTACACAATAAGCTTATGTTTCTTTTCAAAACGTTGTCAGTTTAAGAGATTATCGTTCAAAAGATTCAAGATCATTCAAGAGTTTGCCAAAAAGGGATGGAGACTTAATTCATTTTCATTATTCTCTTTCTCCCCTCCAAAATGTTGATGGCCGTTTCTTTAGTTCTTTGTATAAGGTACTTGGAGTATCTATTTAAAAAAACTTCCAAGTTTTTCATATCAACTTTTTTTGTGTGTGTGTGGTATGCGAGCCTCTCACTGTTGTGGCCTTTCCCTTTGCGGAGCACAGGCTCCGGACGCGCAGGCTCAGCGGCCATGGCTCACGGGCCCAGCCGCTCTGCGGCATGTGGGATCCTCCGGGACCGGGGCATGAACCTGTGTCTCCTGCATCGGCAGGCAGACTCTCAACCACTGCGCCACCAGGGAAGCCCTTCATATTAACTTTAACCATTACCTTCTGACTCACTGCTTTGATAGATAAATATATTAGGACCCTTTTAGAAGTGTTTCCAGATACACCTGATAAAAATAATTTTAAGAGCATGATCATTTGAGGTGAGGGAGTTACTTTTACTCCCCTCCCCCAACCCAGTCAATCCCCGTCCATCTCTATATCCTTGTCTCTGTTACCTTGCTGCAAGCCACCAACCCCCACTGTCATTTCTGACCTGGATTATTGAAATTGCATCCTAAATGCTTTCCCTCAGTCCTTTCATATTTTCTAATCCAGTGGCTCTCAAATTTCAGCGTGCATCAGAATCACCTAGCAGGCTCATTCAAACATGGATTGCTGCGTCCCACTCCCAGTGTTTCTGATTCAGCAAATGTGGAGTAAAGCCTGAAAATTTGCATTTCTAACAACTTCCCAGATGAGGCCAATGCTTCTGGTCCATGGTCACACTTTGAGAGCTACTCCTCTATTACTTCTCCACACTGACACCAAACCCCTAAGCACCAGCATGAAGGATCCTTCATAATCTGACACAAATTGTGTGCTTTTTTAAACAGCTTTATTGAGATGTAATACACATATCATACAATTCACCCATTGAAGTGTACAATTCAGTCACTTTTAGTATAGTCACAGAATTGTGTATACATCACCACAATCAATTTTAGAACTGTGAAAGAAACCCCACATACCTTAGCCATCACCTCCAATTTCCCCTATCCCCTCACCCCAGCCCAAAGCAACATGAATCTATTCTCTGTCTTTTTAGAGTCACCTATTCTAGACATTTCATATAATTGGAATCATACAGTATGTGGTCCTTTGTGCTTGGCTTCTTTCACTTAGCATAATGTTTTCAAGGTTCATACAATTATAGCATGTATCAGGACTTCCTTTCTTTTCATTGCTGAACTATATTCTATTGTATAGATACACACTATCCATTCGTCAGTTGATGGACATCTGGGTTGTTTCCATGTTGGGGCTATTACAAATAATGCTGCTGTGAGTGTTTGTGTACAAATTTTGAACAAGTTTGTGTGGACTTATGTTTTCATTTCTCTTGGGCAATTCCTAGGAGTGGAATTTCTGTGTCATATGGTAATTCTGTTTAACTTTTTGAGAAACTGACAGACTGTCTTCCAAAGGTGTTACACTGTTGTACCTTCCCAATAGCAGTGTATTTCTCCATATCCTCACCAACCCTTGTCTTTTTGAGTATAGCAATGCTAGTGGGTGTGAAGTGGTATCTTATTGTAGTTGTGATTTACATTTCCCTAATGATTAATAATGTTGAACATTTAAAATTTGCTTATTGGTCATTTCTATAACTTCTCTGGCGAAATGTCTATTCAGATCCTTTGCCCAACTTTTAATTGGGTTATTTGTCTTTTTATTATTAGTGAGTTATAAGAGTTCTCTGTATATTTCGGATACTATTCCTTCATCAGGTACACTATTTGCCAAAAAGTTTTCCAGAATAGGAAAACTGGGAGTCACTTTCTTAATGGTGTCCTTTGATGCATGATTTGTGTGTGTGTGTCTTATTGGTCTTAGTATCCCAAGCACTTAACAGTGCAGGCATACAGTAGGCATCAACCTGTATTTGTCAAATGAATGAAAAAATTCAATCAATTTAGTTAATAGGCTATAGGTAAGTTTCCACAATATAATAAAGAAGCATAGAATATACTAGAGCAAACAGTATCCAGACTCCTCTTCTTAGTAATAGAACCTTAATTCACATTCGGGCACACTGCCATCCCACTCTACCTTGTAACAGTTGGCAATGTGACTAAGATCTGACTGAGATGAAAGTGGAAAGAATATGTAGAACAGCTTCCCCAAAGGGAAGGGGCCACACCAATTTTCAGCCCTTCTTTTATCCTGATGCCTGGAACTAGGATGTGATATCTGGAGCTCTAGCAGCCATCTTGAACAATGAGGAAAAAGAGGCAGAAAGCTGGAAGGGCTCCCCTGACCCTGAAGACCAATGAGTTTCATACCACCTTTTACATGAAAAATAAGTATACTTCTAATTTTTAAGCTACTATTTTTGGAATTTCAATTATTCTAAGACTAACCTAATTCTCCCTGATTTATAAAAGCCCATACTCTTCTCATTACACTATAGGATTCAAGGCACAAAAATGCCTTTGTCATTATTGTTGAATGTAGCACACTTTTTTGTCATTCATTAGTGTTCCTTTAAGCATCCCCTCAACTTGGGGTCAATGCCAAAGTTTCCCAGTCTCTTGGAGTATCTCTGATTTATTGAAAAAGAATGGGACCAGGAGTCAGACAGTCTTATAGTCAATCCTTGCTCTGTCTCTTAATAAACCTTGCTGAGCATCAACTTCTTGAGCCAAAGGGTCATAACAAAACCTACCTGCAGGCTAGCTAGGAAGATAAAAGGAGATGAGGCATGAGAAGCATACAGAGGAGTAGGTGGCACATAGCATATAAATGCTTCTTCCTGCTCATATGGGGTCTCTCTAGAGAGCTCAGTTCAGAAATTAGTTAATTTGAGACATCCCTGGGTATCTCATGGGATCCACAGGAGACATGAGACTATGATTTAAAAGAACTTGAGCAGGATGATAAATTCCATGAGGGCAGGGGCTGTCTTATTTATTGCTATATCACTGTTGTCAAGGGATATTGGCTGAATGAATGAATAAAAGTATGTAAGTTCCATGGCCCCAATGCCTCAGGATCCATATTCCCCTGAATGTAACCCAGACTAAATATAAGCCAGTGTTATATGTGAAAGTGACCAATCAGACCTATGTTAGGATCTCCTTAGGCCACTGCCAGAACAACCTCCAAAACACCCCCGTATAGCTGTTTTGGGGTCCTTGAACTCTGCAACCTAAAAGAAGGGCCAAGATGCTCAGCTATCAATAGTAAGCAGCAAGCAATGGGATGCAAGCAAAAGTCACAACATGGCAAAACAGAGGCAACCTGTGTAAAATCGACTTAAATCCCAGATGCCAGGGAAGATTAAAATTCCCTTTCTTTTTTCCCCCACTTTTTTCTCTTATTGGGGAGAGTATGACTGGGGGATAAATTCTGTGCCCAGGACCTGCTTTACCTGCTCTGTTAAAAAAAAAACTCTTCTCACCCCTAGAGCTCTTATGAGCTAATGACTTAAAATTTCTGTGAAACCCTTTAGAAAATATAATATCCCTATAGTGATTCTAGTAGATGCCTCAGGAGAGAAGCAGCATTCTCTCTCCTATTTTTATATTTTAAAAGGTTTAACTAAAGCTCCATGCAGTCCCCCTGGAAATTCCCTCCTAAGGTCTGTGAATAAGCTGGAAACAGCTACCAGCGTCTCTGACTTCAGATGTTCATTCTGAGAAACAGGTGCAAGACTGGTCCCGCATATCAAAGTACAGCATCAGTGTTGATCCACATAAAATTTTCAGAAAGCAGATTTTGCAGAGGAGGTAAGTTCAATATGTGGGGAAAAATTTGGAGCCAGAATCCTTCCCATGAGAAGGAGGGAAGGAATGAAAAAATATGACCTTCCTCTCCCTGGCAGGGCATTTGCTATCCTAGCGAAGCCCTCATTACCCTGAGAGGGAGGACACTTGCTCACTGCGGCACCCACCAGCAAAAAGTTCTCAGCATGACAACTCACCAGTCTTGCCCTTCGTTTACTTTCTTACTTTCCTGTAGTAGATCTACAGGATCTGTCGATCTTCATTACTTTATTACTAAAGGAATGAAGTGCTGACGTGTTCTACAACATGGATGTACCTTGAAAACATTGTGTGGAGTGAAAGAAACCAGGTCCAAAAGGTCACGTGTTATATGATTCCCTTTATATGAAATATCTAGAATAGGCAATCTATAGAAATAGAAAGTGGATTCATGGTTACTTAGGGCTGGGGGTGGTGATGAAAGGATGGGGGAGTGTTAGCTAAAGGATATGGGCTTTCTTTTTGAGGTGATGACAATATTCTAAGATTGACTATGGTGATGTTTGCACAACTCTGTGAATATCCAAAAAGCATTGAATTGTACACTTTAGATGAGTACAGTGATGATTTAGATGATTTGTATGGTACTTGAATTGTATCTCAAGAAAGCTATTACCAAAAAACAAAAACAAAAAACCTTTTATGGCTAGTTTTAAATCAGATTATTCTTTATGTAAAAACAATGATGTATCAGAAAGAGAAATTAAGGAAACAATCCCACTTATCAATGCATCAAAAAGAATAAAATACCTAGGAATAAACCTACCTAAGGAAGCAAAAGACCTATACTCTGAAGACTATTAGATGCTGATGAAAGAAACTGAAGATGACACAATCATAGGGAAAGAATAAACCTACCTAAGGAGGCAAAAGACCTGTACTCCAAAAACTCTAAGATGCTGATGAAAGAAATCAAAGATGACACAAACAGATGGAAAGATATACTGTGTTCTCAGATTGGAAGAATCAATATTGTTGAAATGACCATACCACCCAAGGCAATCTACAGATTCAATGCAATCCCTATCAAATTATCAATGACATTTTTCTCAGAGCTAGAGCAAAGAATTTTAAAATTTGTATGGGAACACAAAAGACCCCGGATAGTCAAAGCAATATGTTTTTGGATCCATCTCCTAGAGTAAGGGAGACAAAAGCAAAAACAAACAGAACCTAATTAAACTTAAAAGCTTTTGCACAGCTAAGGAAACCGTAAACAAAATGAAAAGACAACCTATGGAATGGGATAAAATATTTGCAAACGATGCGACCGACAAGAGATTAATTTCCAAACTATATAAACAGCTCATACAGCTTAATATAAAAAAAAACCCCAACCCAATCAAAAAGTGGGCAGAAGACCTAAATAGACATTTCTCCAAAGAAGACATACAGATGGCCAACAGGCACATGAAAAGATGTTCAATATCACTAATTATCAGAGAAATGCAAATCAAAACTACAATAAGGTATCACTTCACACCAGTCAAAATGGCCATCATTAAAAAGTCTACAAATAATAAATGCTGGAGAGGGTATGGAGAAAAATGAACCCTTCTACACTGTTGGTGGGAATGTAAATTGGTGCCGCTGCTATGGAGAACAGTATGGAGGGTCCTTAGAAAACTAAAAGTAGAGTTACCATATGACACAGCCATCCTACTCCTGGGCATATAGCCGAGAAAACTCTAATTCGAAAAGATATATCACCCCAGTATTCATAGCAGCACTATTTACAGTAGCCCAGACATGGAAGCAACTTAAATGTCCACTGACAGATGAATGGATAAAGAAGATGTGATTGATATGTACACACACACACATATATACAACACACAATGGAATATTACTCAGTCATAAAAAAGAATGAAATAATGACATTCGCAGCAACATGGATGGACCTACAGTTTATCATGCTAAGTGAAGTAAGTCAGACAATGACAAATATCATATGATATTATTTATATGTAGAATCTAAAAAAAAAAAGATACAAATGAACTTATTTACAAAATAGAAACAGACTCACAGACATAGCAAACAAACTTATGGTTACCAAAGGGGAAAGGGCAAGGGGAAAGATAAATTGGGAGTTTGGAATTAACATATACACGCTACTATATATGAAATAGATAACCAACAAGGGCCAACTGTATAGCACAGTGAACTATAGTCAATATCTTGTAATAACCTGTAATGGAAAGGAATCTGATAAAAGAATACATATATATATATATATATATATATATAACTGAATCACTTTGCTATACACCTGAAACCAACACAACATAGGAAATCAACTATAGTTCAATAAAAAAATAAATTTAAAAACTTTAGTGTAATTCTTATTTTTTTAAATTAATTTATTGTTATTTTTGGCCGCCTTGGGTCTTCGTTGCTGTGTGTAGGCTTTCTCTAGTTGAGGTGAGTGGGAGATACTCTTCACTGTGGTGTGCAGGCTTCTCATTGTGGTGTCTTCTCTTGTTGCGGAGCACAGGCTCTAGGTGTGCCGGCTTCAGTAGTTGTGGCATATGGGCTCAGTAGTTGTGACTCGCGGGCTCTAGAGCGCAGGCTCAGTAGTTGTGGCGCACGGCTTTGTTGCTCCACGGCACGTGGGATCTTCCCAGACCAGGGTTCGAACCTGTGTCCCCTGCATTGGCAGGCGGATTCTTAACCACTGCGCCACCCCAGAAGATACTAGGTTTTCAGCTGTTAATAGGTTTAATAATAATTAACTTTTAAAAGTTTCCATAGTCAAAGCAATTTGGGAATGACAGAGTTAAACAGATTTAAACAAGATCTTTACTGTTGTAGCGGTCAGAGTTTTAATAGGCTGACATGCTTTGTGAATCTCTAAGAGCCGGATAAGAGCATGCATGGTTTACTAAACTGGTTTATTCTTGAAACTTTTCGTCACAGAGCATCGTGCCGAATCAGTCTTCCATGACATTATGCTGGTAAATGCTGGTATAAGTCTCTAACCTCAACAGGAAACCCTGGAAACAAATGTTATTACGTAAAAATTAACACAGGCCTCCACAGTTGAAATATTTTCAATTACATGTCTGCATCTGTTTTTAAAATTCAATCACAAGCGTTTTTGCTTTGTAAGTTCTTTTCATTCTATATTTAAGATCTATAAACATCATGAATGTGGTTTAGAGTAAGAATTCACTTCTTTACTAAATAAGTAATTCTCTGGTATAACTGCACTCGCTTCTGTGAAATGGAATTTGTATTATTTTCCTCCTGAAATAGAAAGACACTCTAAGAACACATAAAAATCCTCAGTAATCCTACTATCCCTGACCCATAGATCAAATCATTCTCTCAGAATTCCACTGACTGCATTTCTCAGCAAAGATGTATTGGCAGGCTAAACAGGAGAGGTTTCAAGTTACTCAGGCTTTATTAATTTTACAGAATATGCTTTGAAGTACTAAAAATAATAATTAAAAGTGAGCGGCACATTTGAAATTAGTGAGCAGATGTGTGGGGACATTACTCTTTCCTTTCTACCCCGTTGTTCTCTACTGATGACACTAAAGAAAATACAGTAATCCCAGCTACAGCTTTCCCTCTTCACTGCTTGCGTTCCATTGCCCAGACTCATTTAGAAATAACAATCTAAGAGGAAACGGAAGGAAACTAACGATTACTGAGCATAAGAACTCATCAGACAGAAGTATGAAGGAAGAGTCCTCTAGGCTGAGGAGGCCACCAAGCTGAGAAACTTTAAATGAGGGTGACCCCTCTTAACAGGTCTCTTTGGTGACTAAAAACAGGCAGCATTTATAGTACTTTCCAGTGTACAAAGCACTGTCATGTGCAATATCTTACTTAACCCTCAAATCAACCATGAGAGGTGAGTTCCTCTCTCCCCATTTTACATATGGGGAAACTGGGGCCCAGAGAAATTAAGAAACCAGCCCAAGATTCTCAGACAGAATATCGTGGTACAGTGATGGAGCTCCGACATTTCAGGATTCAAACTGTACGACTGCTCTTTCCACTGATACTCAACCAGGAGAAGTTAGAAAGCCAGGCTGTGGGGGGAGGTTGTGAAGGTCCTTGAACGACAGATAAGTTTATATTTTACCCTGCGGGAAATATGATTATTGTATTATCTTATCCAAATGTTTACAGATTCAATATGCTTGGACAAATAGATTAGCCATTTCTGATTCTCCTAAGTTCCAGAGTACGTCTAACCCTCAAATGAGTTCATTATAAGCATCAAATATTCTACTTGCTGTTTTTACCCAGTTTTACAAATGTTCATTGTGCAGTTAGGCCAGAAGCTTTTTGCCAGAGGTCAATATCAGTCATTCACAAAGGATACAAATAAGCCCATTTCCTAACTGTATGTCTGTACCTGTAAGTTTTACAATGGAACAGAAAGCAGTATGACAGAAAGGTTTTTTTTTCTTGAAGTATAGTTGATTTACAGTGTTGTGTTAGTTTCAGGTGTACAGCAAAGTGATTCAGTTATATATGTATGTGTATATATATACTTTTTTCAGACTCTTTTCCATTATAGATTATTACAAAATATTGAGTATAGTTCTCTGTGCCATACAGTAAATCCTTGTTGTTTATCTCTTTTTTTATATAGTAGTTTGCATCTGCTAATCCCAAACTCCTAATTTATCCCTCCCCATCCCCCTTTCCCCTTTGGTAACCATAAATTTGTTTTCTATGTCTGTGTGTCTATTTCTCTTTTGTATATAAGTTCATTTGTATCTTTTTTTTAGATTCCACATGTACGTGATATATATTTGTCTTTCTCTGTCTGGTTTACTTCATTTAGTATGATAATCTCTAGATGCATCCATGTTGCTGCAACTGGCATGATATACCACATCTTCTTTATCAATTCATCTGTCGATGTGCATTTAGATTGCTTCCATGTCTAGACTATTATAAATAGTGCTACCGTGGACATTGGGGTGCAGGTATCTTAAAGTTTTAAGTCCAGTTTTATGTAATAATTTACTAATATATTCAACACACATTAAATGAGCACCTACTATGTGTTAGGCATCATGCCTGGAGCTGGGCATTCAATAAATGAAGATGACACATCCCTATCTTTATAGAGCTTACAGCCAGATACAGGAAAGCATCCAGGCAAACAGAGTGCCCTGTGATAAAAGATATCATAGAGAAAATACAGAGGGGCTTAAGATCACATAACCTAGACCTAGCGGGTTGGGAGGTTTCCCTGTGGAGGTGGTGTAAAGGCTGAAGGACTGGCAAGTACAACAGTGTCAGGACTGAGCGCAGGGATTCCAATCCTGGCTTTGCATTAGACTCACCTGGGGAATTTTTTAAACTACTGCTATCCAGACCCCACCCATGACAATTCAATCTGAATCTCTACAAGTAAGGGCCAGGAAACAATTTTCATAAACCTCCCCAGAGAATTCTAATGTGTGGCCAGGTTTGACAATGGCTAACTTACATAGTTACTAAAAAGTTTTTCAGAATGAAAACTACGTGAACCACCTCTAAATTCTGAAGTTAAGTCCCATGTAAATTCAGAAGTAAATCATTTTAAAATGATTTTCTTAGTTACTATAATGTGACCTTTATCTTAATTATCTTGGAGTTCAAAAATGTTTATGGCTGGGCTTCCCTGGTGGCGCAGTGGTTGGGAGTCCGCCTGCAGATGCGGAGGGCGCGGGTTCGTGCCCAGGTCCAGGGGGATCCTGCGTGCCGCAGAGCGGCTGGGCCCGTGGGCCATGGCTGCTGACCCTGCGCATCCGGAGCCTGTGCTCCGCAGCGGGAGAGGCCGCAGCGGTAAGAGGCCCGCATACCGCAAAAAAAAAAAAAAAAAAAAAAAAAATTATGGCTACAGAGAGGTAATAAAACTTCTTTAAAAAAAAAAGATGAATCTGAATACTCTATTGCTAACTTTTCCTAATAGTGAGGGAAAAAATGCTTTGTGGTAAGTACCGCCGTGTTTACCAGTATTTTCTGCTCTCCTTTCTTGGGCAATGTGGAGAATTATTCTTCTTTGCCCCTTTGAAATGATGAGTGGTCATGTGACTTTCTTTAACCAATAAATAGTGAGCAGAATTGACACGTGTCCCTACCATGAGGAAGTGTTTCAGAGCTGGTCAGCTATGCTCTCTTCTCCTGCTTCAGACATCCCTGAAGACTGGTGTTGACACGGGAGCATCAGAAGGTGGAGGGGGGCTTCCCGGGGGGGCTTCCCTGGTGGCGCAGTGGTTGAGAGTCCGCCTGCCGATGCAGGGGACACAGGTTCGTGCCCCGGTCCGGGAAGATCCCACATGCCACGGAGCGGCTGGGCCCGTGAGCCGTGGCCACTGAGCCTGCGCGTCCGGAGCCTGTGCTCTGCAACGGGAGAGGCCACAACAGTGAGAGGCCCGCGTACCCCACCCCCCCCCAAAAAAAGAAGATGGAGGGACAATAAGGTCAAAGCAGCCTGAGCCACTGCACGAAGAGCAGTCACCTTGCAGAGCCACACAGGTGAGCTCAAGAAATAAATGTTTGTTGTTTTAAAGGGCTAAGATGTTAGGGTTGTTTATCACCGCAACATAACCTAGCCTCACCTGCCTTCTTATACTACCTTCTCAATCAGGTGGATCCCTATTTTTGTATTTTCTTTCTGATTCACAGACTTTCTTTTTTTTTTGGTAGATCTTTATTGGAATATAATTGCTTCACAATACTGTGTTAGTTTCTGTTGCACAACAAAGTGAATCAGTCATATGCATACACATGTCCCCATATCCCCTCCCTCTGGAGCTTCACTTCCGTCCTCCCTATCCCACCCCTCTAGGTCATCGCAAAGCACGGAGCCAATCTCCCTGTGCTATGCTGCTGCTTCCCACCAGCCAACTATTTTACATTTGGTAGTGTATATATGTCGATGATACTCTCACTTCACCCTGGCTTCGCCCTCCCACCTCATGTCCTCAAGTCCATTCTGTGTGTCTGCCTCTTTATTCCTGCCCAGCAACTAGTTTCATCAGTACCATTTTTCTTTTTTTGTAGATTCCATATATGTCCGTTAGCATACAGTGTTTGTTTTTCTCTTTCTGACTTCACTCTGTATGACAGACTCTAGGTCCCTCCACTTCACTACAAATAACTCAATTTTGTTTCCTTTTATGGCTGAGTAGTATTCCATTGTATATATGTACCACATCTTCTTTATCCATTCATCTGTTGATGGATATTTAGGTTGGTTCCATGTCCTGGCTATTGTAAATAGTGTGGCAATGAACATTGTGATACATGTCTCTTTTTGAATTATGGTTTTCTCAGGGTATATGACCAGTAGTGGGATTGCTGGGTCATATGGTAGTTCTATTTTTAGTTTTTTAAGGAAGTTCCATACTGTTTTCCATAGTGGTTGTAACAATTTACATTCCCACCAACGGCGCAGGAGGGTTCCATTTTCACCACACCCTTTCCAGCATTTATTGTTTCTAGATTTTTTTGATGATGGCCATTCTGACCGGTGTGAGGTGATACGTCATTGTAGTTTTGATTTGCATTTCTCTAATAATTAGCGATGTTGGACAGCTTTTCATGTGACTCTTGGCCACCTGTATGTCTTCCTTGGTGAAATGCCTATTTAGGTCTTCCACCCATTTTTTAACTGGATTGTTTGTTTTTGTTTTGTTTTGTTTTTTTGCAGTACGTGGGCCTCTCACTGTTGTGGCCTCTCCCACTGTGGAGCGCAGGCTCATGACGCACAGGCTCAGCGGCCATGGCCCACGGGCCCCGCCGCTCCGCAGCACGTGGGACCCTCCCGGACCGGGGCATGAAACCGCGTCCCCTGCATCGGCAGGCGGACTCTCAACCACTGCGCCACCAGGGAAGCCCTGTTTGGTTTTTTGATATTGAGCTCCATGAGCTGTTTGTATATTTTGGAGATTAATCCTTTGTTGTTTCATTTGCAAACATTTTCTCCCATTCTGAGGGTTGTCTTTTTGTCTTGTTTATGGTTTCCTTTGCTGTGCAAAAGCTTTTAAGTTTAATTCCCATTTGTTTATTTTTGTTTTTATTTCCATTACTCTAGGAGGTGGGTCCAAAAAGATCCTGCTGTGGTTTATGTCAAAGAGTGTTTTTCCTATGCTTTCCTCTAAGAGTTTTATAGTGTCTGGTCTTACATTTAAGTCTTTAATCCATTTGGAGTTTATTTTTGTTTATGGTGTTAGGTAGTATTCTAATTTCATTCTTTTACATGTAGCTGTCCAGTTTTCCCAGCACCACTTATTGAAGAGGCTGTCTTTTCTTCATTGTATGTTCTTGCCTCCTTTGTCATAAATTAGGTGCCCATAGGTGCGTGGGTTTATCTCTGAGCATTCTCTCCTTTACCATTGATCTGTATTTCTGTTTTTGTGCCAGTACCATTCTGTCTTGATTACTGTAGCTTTGTAGTATAGTTTGAAGTCAGGGAGCCTGAATCCTCCAACTCCATTTTTCTTTCTCAAGATTGCTTTGGCTATTTGGGGTCTTTTGTGTTTCCATATGAATTTTAAATTTTTTGTTCTAATTCTGTGATGAATGCCATTGGTAGTTTGATAGGGATTGCATTGAATCTGTAGATTGCTTTGAGTAGTATGGTCATTTTCACAGTATTGATTCTTCCAATCCAAGGACATGGTATAGTTCTCCATCTATTTATGTCATCTTTGATTTCTTTCATCAGTGTTTTATAGTTTTCTGAGTACAAGTCTTTCATCTCCTTAGGCAGGTTTATTCCTAGGTATTTTATTCTTTTTGTTGCAATGGTAAATGGGAGTGTTTCCTTAATTTCTCTTTCTGATTTTTCGTTGTTGGTGTATAGGAATGCCAGAGATTTCTGTGCATTAATTTTGTATCCTGCAACCTTACCAAATTCATTGATTAGTTCTAGTAGTTTTCTGGTGGCATTGTTAGGATTTTCTATGTATAGTATCATGTCATCAGCAAACAGTGACAATTTTACTTCTTCTTTTCCAATTTGAATTCCTCTTATTTCTTTTTCTTCTCTGATTGCTGTGGCTAGGACTTCCAAAACTATGTTGAATAAGAGTGGCGAGAGTGGATATCCTTGTCTTGTTCCTGATCTTAGTGGAAATGCTTTCAGTTTTTCACCATTGAGTGTGATGCTTGCTGTGGGTTTGCCATGTATGGCCTTCATTATCTTGACATAGGTTCCCTCTGTGCCCATTTTCTGGAGCGTTTTTATCATAAATGGGTGTTGAATTTTGTCAGAAGTGTTTTCTGCATCTATTGAGATGATCATATGGTTTTTATCCCTTAATTTGTTAATGTGGTGTATCACATTGATTGATTTGCATATATTGAAGAATTCTTGCATCCCTGGGATAAATCCCACTTGATCATGGTGTATGATCCTTTTAATGTGCTGTTGGATTCTGTTTGGTAGTACTTTGTTGAGGATTTTTGCATCTATGTTCATCAGTGATATTGGTCTGTAATTTTCTTTTTTTGTGATATCTTTGTCTGGTTTTGGTATCAGGATGATGGTGGCTTCGTAGAATGAATTTGGGAGTGTTTCTCCCTCTGCTGATTAAGACTTTCTATTCATATACTTATCCATAATCAGTATTATAATTAATATCCTTCCCTCTTTCCTCCCTTCCTAACTTTCTCTCTTCCTTCCTTCCCTCCTTAATAGTTAATTTAAAAGGTCATTGAAGAGGCCCAAGCAAGAAGGACAGCAAGAAAGCAGTTGAATGAATGGTGGCCCAGCAGGTTAGAGAATTTGTTGCATACAGGGGGATTGAGCAAATAAATAAATATATTGAGGATTATGGAGCCAGATTTCTTGCTGTCAGATAACGGAATTAGAAGTATAAAAAGGGAGAAGGATAATGAACCCTGTGATATTGTGTTTGAACTGAATTGGAAGTACTGTTGTGAACTTGGATAGATAGATAGGGAGGGAGGGAGGTAGATAGATAGATAGGCAGATAGTAATATGAATATAGATGGATCTCTGTTCCATAGTAGTTCTGTCCACTGAGAGTTCCTGGAAACTGCAGTAGCCCATAGCAATAAGCATACTCAGCATGCAGATCTTGATTTCTAGAAACTGTTTTCCACTGACAGTTGAAGAGGTCTAAGAAAATAATGACTGATTTCAGGACTGTGGCAGCAAAAGCACAAGATGAGTATGAAAGATAATTTAATGTCAGGAAGTAATGAAGTGTGCAAAAAATGATTAGGGCATATCAAAAGGGTGTAGAAGCCAGTTTGAAGAGCCAACCACTGGGCAAATCTGGGACAATTGGAGATCAAAATCAATAATGATAGGGATGAATTATACTCCATTGAATAAAATATCCTTTTAGTCCATGCAGGTTTAAACAAACAAATGAATAAATGGGAGAAGGAAAACCTCTTCCATTTAGTAGGTTGCCAACTATTAAACGTAAGAGAAATAAAAAAGAAAATCACCATTATCCAACAATCTTAGCAATACTCAACTCAGGCAAGAAATGTCAATGGTTGCTACAATTTGTGGGTAAAAGATGACAAACTGAATATTTACATAGCCTCAAAGTATCTCCTCATGAAAGACTTACAGTTATAAAGGGGAAGGGACTTCCCAGTTGTCCAGTGGTTAGGACTCTGTGCGTTTACTGCCAAGGGCGTGGGTTCAATCCCTAGTCAGGGGACTAAGTCCTCAAGCCTCGCAGCACAGCCAAAAAAAAAAAAAAAAATGAAAAGAAAAATTATAAAGGGGAAAAGAATAGCTTTTCAGTGAAGTAAACTGGCAGACACTACCTTATTCAATTGTAACATTAAATGTAACATGACCAAATTGAAATCATGTGCCACCTGACAGGATACAAGGAGAATTTAGTATTGCTTTTTGGGTATTCCTGCCAAAAATGCACACATAACCTGAATCTAAGTATAAGGAAACATCCGACAACCCTAAATTGAGGACCATTCTATAAAATAACTTGCCTGTTGTCTTAAAAAAATGTGCTAGTCCTGAAAGTCAAGGAAGGACTGTGGGATTGTTCTGGATTGAAAGAGACTAAAGGGGTTTGACAACTTAAAGCAACAGATGTTGCTGTATTAGGTCATTTTGCTATGAAGGACACTGCCAGGACAGTTGGTGAAACTTGACTAGGGTCTCTGATTGATGGATAGATAGGAGATCTTTGAACTATTCCCACGGCTTTTCTGTGCTTTTCAAATTATTTCAAAAATAAAAAGTATTAATATTGTTGCAGTGTGAAATTCTTCTATAGACTTCCTATTCAGGTTTACATTATAAAGTGAAAAGATGTGGGAAGTTTGAGAGAAATCTCAAAATATTTGGTTTGGCTATGGTGTGTTTTCTTTCCTTGTTTAAAATAAAGTACCTGAAGTAGGGATCTTAACTTTTTTAAGTTCATCCTTATTTAAGTTTGCAAATCTCTTAATGCTTTCAGAACTGTGATGGATTCTAGGGGAATATGGGTATGGCAGTTAGGCATGTGTATAATATAAGGGATTTACAAAGAAGTTATTTTCATCGAGGTCTTTAGCAATTTGAATAGATATCCAGAGCATAGCATATGCCAACAGAATATGACTGAAGCCTCCATTAAATTCAAAATATAAAAGAAAAACAGACCACAAGCATTAAGTCTTTTCTCCATGCTAACATAAGTATTCTTCTTTGGCCAAAAGAATATCAAATGAAGATTTTTGAAAATCCTCCTCAAAAATGCAAAATATTATTTTTTATCATAGTCTGTAAAATAAACAATAGAAAAGTTTATTAAGCAAATGAAAGTTATTTTTTCTATCTCAATAAACACATATAAATAGTTTGCAAATAAGCAGGTATCCTGTTGACAATCCCAGCATGCATCTCCTGACACCTTCTGAGCCAAATTTTACCCTCATCTACTGAAGGAGAGAAAACAGGGGCTTCAAAATCTTGGCTTAATACCTAGGGGTTGGTCTCTGAGTGAGCCTCAGATTGCCTTCATCCACAGAAGTGCGTGCAATCTATCCCACTCTATCCCCCAGCCATCCAATGAGGCATTGGTATTGAACGTCTACCTTTGCCAGGGACCCAGGACCAACCTGGACTCTTTATTCCATTATGGGGGAACATAGTACAAAGAGAACTCTAAGTCTGACTTATAACTGTACTGAAAAGTTCTAGTTATCAGTATATGTTATGCCATTTCATATCATAGTGCTTTCACAAAAAAATAAGAATAAGAAAATGTAACAGTTCTGAAAGTTTCACAGAAAATTGTTCATTTATCTCAGAATTGAATGACTTTGTGGACTCCTTAAGGAGTATTTTAAAATAAGTAGACCAGAGAAAAGCAAGTAAGTTTTCAAATAAGTTTCCATTCACCATATTTTCTTGATCTCAAAGCTGTAGGTAGGGCTTTCCTGGTGGTACAGTGGTTGAGGGTCCGCCTGCCGATGCAGGGGACACGGGTTCATGCCCCGGTCCGGGAAGATCCCACATGCCGTGGAGTGGCTGGGCCTGTGAGCCATGGCTGCTGAGCCTGCACGTCCAGAGCCTGTGCTCCGCAACAGGAGAGGCCACAGCAGTGAGAGGCCTGCGTACAGCAAAAAAAAAAAAAAAAAAAAAAAAAAAAGAAAAGCTGTAGGTAATTAAAACTCAGACATTATGTACTGACATAATTCCTTGACCATCCCTAGCTGTATTCATGTGCTAAGGTGGCCATAACAAAGTACCACAGACAGTGTGGCTCGAACAACAGAAATTTATTTTCTTAGAGTTCTGGAAGCTAGACGTCTTCAAGGTGTCAGCAGAGTTGGTTTCTTCTGAGGTCTCTCTCCTTGGCTTGCAGGTGGTCATCTTCTCCCTGTTTCTTCACAAGGTGTTTCCTCTGTGTATGTTCGTGTGTGTCTAATCTCTTCTTATAAGGACACTAGAAAATTTAGGGCTCACTCTGATGACCTCATTTAACTGTAATTACCTCTTTAAAGGCGTTTCTCCAAATACATTCTGAGATAATGGGGGTTAGGACTTGAGCATATGAATGAGGGGCAGGGGGTGGAACACAGTTCAGTCCATAACACTAAGTGTTGCTTAACAATTGTTCCTGTTGACAAAGTGAGAGCGTGGCATGGACATATATACACTACCAAATGTAAAATAGATAGCTAGTGGGAAGCAGCCATATAGCACAGGGAGATCAGCTCGGTGCTTTGTAACCACCTAGAGGGGTGGGATAGGGAGGCGGGGAGGCAGGGAGACGCAAGAGGGAAGAGATATGGGAACATATGTATATGTATAACTGATTCACTTTGTTATAAAGCAGAAACTAACACACCATTGTAAAGCAATTATACTCCAATAAAGATGTAAAAAAAAAAAAAAAGAATTGTTCCTGTTGCCTGGATTAGGGCTTTTATCAATAATATGCACACCTTTTCAAAAGAGATAAAGTTCATCCAATAATGAGTTTCTAGAAAAATTTCAGGGCCATATGGACAAATTCAGTGTTGGAGAAGTCACATTTCCTAGCCCCCAATTCAGATCCGGCTCAGGTCTCTCTGTGCTAGATCTTTGGGAAATCAGCATTATCGTTAAATTCTAACTTGATCTCTGTCCTTCATGGGCTTACAGTTTATTTAAGTCAAGACACTATGGGGCTCAAGGATATGGCTGAACAATCAACTAGTTTGCATCTTATAGTGGGTTTTAAAAGTGGTTGTGGACCACCCTAAGCAGGTCTCACCTTGATCACAATCTCATGGCCACAATTTCTAGACAAGCCAAGGGAGCACTTGAGAACATAGTTTTAAGAGCTGCCTTCCCCCAAATTCAAAAGTGTTGTAACACTCAGGAAGGCAGTGGTGAAACTCTCATACGTTGCTGGTGCATTGGTGTATAACTGGGTGATAAAAACTATCAAAAGTAAAAATGTATAATACATTTTGGTCCTGATATCCACTTCTGATAATTTACAGAAAAATGTATGTGTATATATAAATGGTAGATGTGGAAATTCGTTCGTTACAGTATTATTTACTGTAAGATCAAAAGATTAGAGGGCTTCCCTGGTGGCGCAGTGGTTGAGAGTCTGCCTGCCGATGCAGGAGACACAGGTTTGTGCCCGGTCCAGGAAGATCCCACATGCCACGGAGTGGCTGGGCCCGTGAGCCATGGCCACTGAACCTGCGCATCCGGAGCCTGTGCTCCACAACGGGAGAGGCCACAACAGTGAGAGGCCCACGTAACG
>NW_006792921.1:3823516-3847882 GCF_000442215.2 Lipotes vexillifer | reverse complement strand
CAAAAAAAAAAAAAAAAAAAAAAAAAAAAAAAAGATTAGTAATATGTCCCTTATAAGAGAGTAGTTAAATTACTTTGGTATATGAGTATAATAGAAAAGTACGCAGCTGTTAAAAAAAATAGGTGATTATGCTGCTCTTTTTGATAATGGCAAGCTAGTTATTCAGATCAACCCTCCCACTGAAAGCAATTAAAAATGCTGGAAAAACATTAAAAAAAAAGTATCCCTTAAGACAAGGAAGATCTGTCAAATGAAAAAAATACCTAAGCAAAAGCCAAAAACAGAGAGAGAAATGAATGTGGCAGCTCCTCGTGCCTTGAGATCATTTGTCAATCCCAGCAACTCTGAACTTGTATTTGTTGTGATGAAAGAAAGAAGGAGAGAAATCTGAGTCTCAAGCCCATCCCAAGTTGGGAATATAACAGAAAACCCCTACAATAGGAAGGGACTGCATGGTAAGACCAAACCAGAAGTAAAACCAACACTGACCCCAACCCCAGGGGAGGCAAGGCAATTGCCTTTGCGCTGGGCTAAGCAGGGGGGAAACCCATACTGAGATTTTTTTAACCACAAAATAGCCCTCACAAAGAATTTTACCTCAAATTTACATCCTGTGTGTGGTCCAAAAGAACCTCACATCATGAGTTTAGTTTAAAGTCATCCCAGACTGACAATAGTTATTCATGTGGCAACAACAAAGACAACGTCTTTGTAGAGGGGGCACCTTTATTCTTGGTCTCAAAGAACTCCCACATAGAACTTTTCAAAGGCAGTGAGAAGCACATGTCAAAAATAACCAAGCACCCAAGGAAATTAGACATCATACATGAGAACAGCAGAAACAATAGAAAATAGAAACAGACCCACAAATAATTGCGGTATTGGAATTATTAGGCGCAAGTGGCAGATATAGAAAATATAAAACGTGATCTAGCATATTTGAGAAAGAAAAATTGAATGTCTTGAAATGAAACTAGTAACTCAAATAAAAATCTTAATAGATGGGGTTAACAGTAGTATTAGAAGAAAGTGTCTGGGACATAGCCAGAGAAAGAAAGATGGGGAAAAAATGGAAGAGAGATGAAAGGACATGGAATGCAGAGTGATAAGGTCTATTATACATTTAATAAAAATATTTTCCATGTGCTGAAAGAAAATAGCTACCAATGTAGTATTTTATCTATTTCCCAGTGAAAATAACTTTCAATAATGAGGGCAATAAATACCTTTGTAAAGAAACAAAAGCAGATAATTTATTACTAGCTAACCCTCATTCAAAGAAATTCTAAAGAAGGTACTGCAGTCAGAATGTAAGTGAACTCAGTTGGAAGGTTTGAGATGTAGGAAGGAGTTAACCATAAGAAAAAAAGAGGAGGTAAGAATGACAAGCAGAAAGGTGGGGGAGGGGTAATGGCATAAGGGGATAAAGCAAGAGGGTTGGGCAAAGCCTGTGGGTAAACCCAGCCCACAGTTACAGCATCTTCTTTCTCTGTCTCTCATAACTTTTGGAGCGGAATGGACAAGTGCCTAAATATAGAATTAGTCATAACAAAACTAAAACCACCAGTTAGAAACCAAGATAACAGGAGACAGCGAAGTTAATTTGTAGGCAAGGAAGGGGGTGGCTGTCAAACATCCTGAACTGATAATATGACAAAGGGAATAAAAATGAAATGAACACCAGCAGCAACATTGAAAATAGCGGGACCAATCTATATAAAAGTGGTTGTGAATCTTGACAATGAATAAGTAAAAAGTTGCAGTCCTTACCTGGAAGTGAGAGAGGGAAGAGATGAAGATGTCATCTCTGCAGACTGGCTGGCATGTCATTGCACCCTAAGAAGCGGCTGGGCCATGCTGTTGTCACCACCTCCCAGGTCTCAGCCTCAATTCTCCAGGTCCCAAACCCCCATTTGTCAGTGGACCCGAAGTGAACAGTCCTTTTGACATTGGCTGTCAGTTGCCCATTTATTCAAGTATAGCCTCTCCAGTGACCAGAAGGCTTGCATCCACTTTTATAGTCATCTGATACCAGAATGAAGGTACAATACGCATGTATATTCATATTTTCTTGTATGTGGCTAAAGAAACACTGAGCGGATGACCTCTGTGTGTTGAGAGCTAACTGACTAGGGGATAGGAGTGGAGGAAGACTTTTTGGCATATATATTTACGTGGTTCAATAATCTTTGAGTAATGTGAATTATCTATAAAATTCAATTAAAGCTATTTATTCTTCTTTTCTGAAAACTCTTGAAGTCAGACATTCTGAGCAACACGGTGCCTTGCAGAGGTAGGTGGTGATGGATCCTCTCCTCTGCTCTTATTCTGTTACATAAATCTCAACCATATATGCCTTCCTGCCTTAAATTGCACACTTCCTGTCACCTGCCGCTCAGCCACAAAGCAACCTGAATCCCTCACTGTTGCCTCCTCTGGACCTGCCAGGGAAGTGACCCCTCCTGAGCCAGGAATAAGCCTACAGTCAGATTCCCTGCAGGGCTAAAGAGATGAGCAGCCACTAGGGTGACCAACTCATCCCAATTTGCGCAGGATTTTCCCAGATTTAGCACTGGAAGTCTCATTTCCAGGGAAACCTCTCAGACTCAGGCAAACTGGAGCAATGGGTCACACTAGCTGCCATCAGCTTCCTCATAGAGCCCAAATGAGTTCAAATTCATGAAAAAATAAACCTGGTTGAATAGAACTGGAGTAATCATAATATCAAACAGCACATATGTAACAGTCACCATGTGCTAGACACTATTCTAAGCAATCCATTCATGTGGACTCATTTAACCTGTCGCAATAATTTTTTAACTCCATTTCATTTCATGGATGAGAAAACTGAGGCCCAGGAAAGTTAAGGAACTTTCCCAAGACCGCCGAGCTAGTATGTGGCAGAGCTGGGATTCAAAGCCAGCCTGGCTTCGGAGAACACGTGCTTAACTACCTCACTATACATACTGCCTTGTTTATATTATGTTCCCCACATAATTTCTATTCCCCAAATATTGTACTCCCTTCTGCCATTGCTTCTCTCTGTTGTCCTTGCTGCTTATATCTTGGCTCTGAGTCATGTATACATCTCCCCTTTACTTCTTTTTTTTTAAATTTTTTAATTTTAATTTTATTTATTTATTTTTGGCTGCATTGGGTCTTCGTTGCTGCACGCAGGCTTTCTCTAGTTGTGGCGAGCGGGGGCTACTCTTCGTTGCAGTGTGCAGGCTTCTCATTGCAGTGGCTTCTCTTGTGCTGCACGAGCTCTAGGTACGCAGGCTTTAGTAGTTGTGGTTCGCGGGCTCTAGAGCGCAGCCTCAGTAGTTGTGGCGCATGGGCTTAGTTGCTCCATGGCACGTAGGATCTTCCTGAACCAGGGATTGAACCCATGTCCCCTGCATTGGCAGGCAGATTCTTATCCACTGCGCCACCAGGGAAGCCCTCCCCTTTACTTCTATTCTAATTATTCATTGATTCCACAAACATTTTTGGTGTGCCTACTGTGTGCCAGGCTGCCTTCAAGAGCTTGTGGTCTAGACGGGGAACTAGACATGTAGATGGACAATAGCATAGTACAGAAGTTCCCAAACTTCTCTCAGTTCACAGTGCCTTTAGCATAATATTATGCTAATAATATTAGTCATATTTCACAGTGCCCCTACATCAAAAGAAATATCTAATGGTTTTATTTATTAGTTTAGTTCCAAACAACTTAAGAGCAGGAATTTGTGTGGTGTCTGATATATGTCTTTGTATTTCTCTTAAAAATTAAAAGCTCCTGCCATGGTCTTTAGTTTCCTGTTGTCTTCTGGGGCACCCCGGCACACTTTTTGAGGCACTGTGGACATAGTGATTAAGGGCTCAGTTTCTAGAGTCAGTTGCTTGGATTCAAACTGTGGCCCTTCCCTTGAAGTGTGAGCTTAGACACGTAAAGAGGCCTCCCTGAGCTTTACTTTTCCTCATTGGTAACAGGGATAATAACCATAGCTATCTCACAAGGCCACGTCAGGAATTTAATGAGTGTATATAAAGCCCCTGGACAAACACTTAGCATTTAGTCACTAGAATATAAGTTCCACAAGAGTGGGATTTGGGGTCTGTTTTGTTCACTGTTCTTATCTCCAGTGCCTTTTTCTTCTTCTTTTTTATTTTTTTTCACTTTTTTCTTGCTGTATTTAAAATAAACCACAAAAAAGGCAGTCCTGAATCTAATGCAATTAGCAGGGGGAAAACCACAAAGGAAGTAAATTTCTGCAACACGTAAAAAGCAGGAACAAGGTCTGTGCTAGAGACTGAATGCACATGCCCCTCAAAATTCATGTGTTGAAACCTAATCCCCAATGTGATGGTATTTGGAGGTGGGCCTTTGGGAGATGACTAGGTCATAAGGGTGGAACCCCAATCATAGGATTAGTGTGCCCTTATAAAAGAGACCCCAGAGAGCTCTTTCACCCCTTCTGCCATGTGAGGACACAGCAAGAAGACAACCCTCACCAGACACTGAATCAGTCAGAGCCATGATCTCAGGACATGGGTCCAGCCTCCAGAACTGTGAGAAATAGACGTCTGTTGTTGATAAGTCAGCAAGTCTATGGTATTCCATTAAAGCAGCCCGAATGGACTAAGACAGTCTGGATCCAGTTCCTGGGTGGAAACCTCATTTTCATTATGGGAATGAAGGAGGCATATAGTCCTTTGCACCGGCACTCCTCACTTGTGGTATATCATACTTTATAAGCTAGTGTTTTTCTGGGTCTTTCTCTGTGGGTTTTATCAGTGATTCCCTCCTGTGCTGTCTTCACGTTTCATCAGACTAACTCATAGCTCAGACAATGTGGAGAGAGGTGGAAGAGGCAGGTTCTCCAGGAGCCCCATTACCAATGACAGACTTAAAGCAGCTGTTGTCAGAATGTGGTAAGGCATTTCTCTCACCCTTAGCAAGATATACTAGATTATTGTCTTCCATAGCCTTTCATTCTCCAGAAGACCCTCTCTTGATGAAGCTCTTATAGCAATCCTGTTTCTCTCTGAATGATTGGCTTTTTTCCTTCTAACTGCTCTGTCGTTTTTTTAGTTTATTTTTTCAGTGTACAATTCAGTGGATTTTAGTATATTCACAAAGTTGTTCAACCATCACCACTATCTATTACAGAACAGTTTTATCATCCCCAAAAGAAACCCCCTACCCATTAGCGGTCACTTCCCATTGCCTCCCCTGGCTCAGTCCCTGACAACAGTTAATCTACTTTCTGTCTCTATAGATTTGCCTGTCAAGGACATTTCATTTAATGGAATCATACTATATGTGGTCATTTGTGACTGACTTCTTTTACTTAGCATAGTTTTCAAGGTTTATTGTCGTGGCATGTATTACTTTTTACTGCTGAATAATATTCTAACACATTGTGTTTATCCATTCATTAGTTGATGGACATTTGGGTTGTTTCCACTTTTTGTCTGTTATGAATGATGCTGCTGTGAACATTCATGTACAGTTTTTGTGGGGGTATATATTTTCAATTCTCATTCATATTTCTCATGTTTCATGCTCATATTTCAATTCAATACCTACAAATGGAATTTCTGGATCATTATAACACTATGTTTAATATTTTGAGGAACTGTCAAACTATTTTCCAAAGGGACTGCATCAGTTTACATTCCCACCAATAATGTATGAGGATTCCAACTTCTCCACATCCTTGCCAACACTTGTTATTATGTTTTGCTTTTGCTTTTTATAACCATCATCTATAAGCCATCCTAGTGAGTATGAAATGGTATCTCATTGTGGTTTTGATTTGCATGTCATGATAGTTAATGATGTTATCTTTTCATATGCTTATTGGCCATTTCTTTGGGAAAATGTCAATTCAAATCTTTTGCTTCTTTTAAAATTGGATTATTTGTCTTTCTATTGTTGAGTTGTAAGGGTTCTCCCTATATTCTGGATACAAGTCCCTTATCAGATACATAATTTGCAAATATTTTATCCCACATTATGGCTGATCTTTTCATTTTCTTGATGATGTCCTTTGGAGTACAAAATTTTTAAATTTCAGTTTCAATTAAGTCTAATTAATTTTTTTCTTTTGTTACCTGTACTTTTGGAGACAAATCTAAGAAACCATTACCTAAACTAAGATTTACTTCTATGTCTTCTTCTATGAGTTTTATATTTTTATTTCTTACATTTAGGTCTTTAAGTCTTTTTGAATCAATTTTTATATATGGTGTGAGGTAGGGGTCTAACTTCATTCTTTTCACATGGCTGTTGTTAGACTGTTGTCCCAACATCATTTATTGGAACGTCTATTATCTCCCTCAATGAACTGTCCTGTCACCATTGTTGAAAATCACTTGACCATAAATATAGAGGTTTATTTCTACACTCTCAATTCTATTCCATTGATCTGTATGTCTATCCTTATGCTAGTATTGCACTGGCTTGATTAGTGTAATTTTATAGTAAGTTTTGGGATTAGGAAGTATTAGTCCTCCAACCTTCCTCTCTTTCAAGATTGTTTTGACTGTTCTAGGTCCTTTGAATTTCCATATGAATTTTAGGATCAACTTGTAAATTCCTGTAAAAAAAATGGCAGCTGCGATTTTGTTAGGAATTAAGCTGATAAATTTGTGTTGTATTGCTATAGATCAATTTTGGGAGTATTGCCATCTTAACAGTATTAAGTCTTCCAATGAGATGTCATACATATTTACTTACATCTTTAATTTCTTTCAACAATGTTTTATTTTATAGTTTTCTGTGTCCACAACTTGTACTTCTTTTGTTAAATTTATTCCTAAGTATTTTGTTCTTTTTGATGCTATTATAAATGGAATTGTTTTCTTGATTTCTTTTTTAATTATTCATTGCTGATATACAGAAATATAATTAATTTTTGTATATTGATCTTGTGTCCTGCAATCTTGCCAAACTCATTCGTTAGTTCTAATAGATTTGTGTGTGTATGAATTCCTTAAGATTTTCTATGTATGAGATCATGTCATCTGTGAATAAACAATTGGCTTTTTTTTGCCAGTCAAAAGTCCTGCCTGCACTGGAGTCCAGGAGGGCTTGCCAGTGAGCAGCAAAATGCCTATTTTGTTATTCAAGACAAAAGGAAAGTTTTCATCTTAGGGTTTTGCTGGAATGTTTGATTAAGCAGCTGTTCTTGAACAGAGGAGATTCTGCCCCAGGGGACATTTGGCAATGTCTGAAGACACTTTTGGTTTTCACAACTTGATTGGGTTAAAGGTGGGGGAGGAGTGATGAACTACACAGAAGCCAGGGATGCGGGTGAATATCCTGTAACAGCCTCCTACCTCATCCTCCAACAAAGAATTATCTGGCACAAAATGTCAATAGTGCTGAGGTTGAGAAACCCTGGATTAAAGGAATGGCTTCCAAAAATAACCTCTTCTCTCATTGGTGCCTGAGCAACTCTTCTCAAATCTGCAAGATTCTAAAGAACAAGTTTGGAGTGGAGTTCAGGGAATGATTTCTCAGCCCACAGGCCTGCCTAACAGAGGTGGAGACAGTGTCCTGGGCCCCAAGTCAGCAAGTCCATGAACAGTTGGACCAAATCGTGCACAATCTCCAGCAAGATAGAGATCATCACTCAGCAGAGAACACATTGCGGCTGCTCTGGTGCCAGTGGCCATGTGTGATAATTACTATGGCACCAGCAGGGCACATTAGGTTTTGTGGAGCTTGGTGCTTATACAGGTGGGAGAGGGAGCTCTTTAAGAAAAAGAACACTGCATTAGTTAGACACAGGGACTTGGTAGAGACCCGTGCAAGTTCCAGGGCCCTGAAACTGAAGTGTCATTAACTTTAGGGTGCATCTGCCTCAGAACAGAGGTGGTATTGAGTGCAATGAGACTACCTACAAATTGCTTCATCCTTCCTGCTTTTCTGAAGAGCACTGTAGCTAATTTGCATTAAGAAACTATAAGCAGTATGGTGTGTTTTATTCTCTTATTCAGGTATATTTTTTTAACTTTTTCTTTGCTGAAAACAATCATAAGTCCTGAAGCTTGGCTTTAAGATCAAAGTTGACAGTTGCAGAAAGATAAGCAACAGTCCTAGACACCTAAAAGCAGGTGGTAAGTGATTAATCAGGACAACAAATGGCTTTGATGATATATATTTCCAAATGTTGCATGATGAATTTAGTTCTGAAGCAGTAGGCTTTGCAGATACAAATGTCAGGTAACCCATATTGCAATAAAAGCAGTGAAATGTACATTTTTATAGTTCAAAGCATTATTATTTCACCTTTATGTAGCACTTTGTATCTGCTGAGTGTTCCTTTAATTATTTCTCTTAATGATCTTGTGAGGCCAGTCCTAGTGGGTATTAGCATCATTACAAAGATGGAGAGAAAGAGGGAGCGGTTACCAAAAATGAGGCAGAAGCAGGAAGAGGAGAATGCCATAAAGGACAGACTCAAAGGGGCAGGAGAATTGGAGAAATTCACAGAAAGGCATGACTGAAATGACTGCAGCTGTGACCACCACAGAAGCCTGAATTTTTAGGCAGTGGAGAGAGTTTGAGAGGAAGAGTGTCAGAATCAATAGAAGGATGTATTGCATGTCTCACTTATAAGTAAGCACATGGAACAGGGTGAGTTAGTACTTAGCTAAACTTATGAAATGGATTTGGACAAATTTACTAATGACCAGGTGTTAACTAACTACCGTGAGAGTGTAAAATTCCGTCCATGTCAGAGAGGAAATCCTGGCTGTCTGGCTGCACATTGCCTTATTGCCACTGTCCCATCCAGGGTCCAGGGAGGGCAGGCCGTGGACCTGAGCCAGGACAGCCATGTGTATGTCACATCTATCTCACTGAGTCGTCAGATCTGGGTGGATTCCTGCAGACCACTGAACTCATCCATGATCTGTTCAGAACCAACTGAAACGTTTAGATTTTTTCCAGGTGTCTGAAATTCCAGCATTATAGTTATTCATGTTTAGATAATAATAACGGCTGGCACTTAGTGCTCAATAAGTACCAGGCCCTGTCCTAAGCACTTACAGACATTAACACATGTAATCCTCACAATGACATTGTGAGATAAATACTAATTTAAGGGATGAGAAAACTGAGGCCCAGAGGGGTTAAGTAACATCTCCAAGGTCACACAGCTAGTAAATGGTAGAGTCCAGATTTGAACCCCATGCAGCCAGGCTCCAGAGTCTGTGCTATAATTATAATCTCTTCTCTATAATGCCTTATCAAGAGGTTTTAAAATGCTTCCTCATTTTGTTATTTACAAATAAAATACCAAAGAACATAACAATAACATTAGAAAAATGAACAATGAGCAAGCTATTTTTAAAGATAGGAGAATAACTTCTAAATTATTGTCTTCAGGATCACCCACACACTGCATGTTCTCTTGTGCTCCTAAATTGCGTTGGAACTTATTATAGTACTTTTTATTTTCTCAATTATAGTTAGTTGGTATTCCTGGGGCAAGTCCAGAAAAAACTCCTCCATTGATTTCTGACCTATCTGAGACAGGGACCTTTAAAAAAATCGTCTTATTGCCTTGTACAAGGTAGACATTCAATAAGTGTTCACTGAATAAATGGAGTTAATTGCACTTCAGGCAGTGGGTTGGTTCTAATTTGATAGACAATCAAAAGATCACTCTGTAGTAACACTGTCCAGTGGAACCTTCTACAGTGAAGGAATTGTTCTAGATCTGCACTGTCTCATGTGGTAGCCACAAGCCACGTGTGACTATTGGGCACCTGAAATATGGCCAGTGTGTGACTGAGGAACTAAATATTTAATTGTATTTAATTTTGATTAACTTTACATTTAAATAGCCACAGCTTTATGGTATTAGGTGTTTAGCCAAACAAATTAATTTGGATCCCTATTTCTTAAACCGTTGCCTGAGATTCAGAGCCTTTTTTAAAGCCATGGACCTAGTCCTAGCAATCACAGATAAGAGGCAAAAGAGAGTGAAATTCTATTACCTTCTAAATGGTTTTACGATAATTGTCCATTCGGAAGTGTCTCAAGTAAAATAAAGTCTTTTAATTACCATGACAAAGATATTTCGAAAGTACATCCCCTTTGAATCTGTAACTCATTTTCTAGGAGTTGCTTCTATTCTGACACACACTGTAAGGCATATGTACAAGGATAGTCCTTAAAGTACTGCTTGTAATAATAGCAAAAGACAACCTAAAATTCCATGTGTAGGAAGCAAATTACGTAAACTATGGTATGGCGGTAGGCGCAACAATGGCCCTTCAAAGATGTCCACATCCTAACCCCTGGAATCTGTGAATATGTTACCTTACATGGCAAAAGGAAATTTCCAGATGTAACTTAGTTAAGTAACTTGAGGAGAGTAGCCTGGATTGTCCAGGTGGGCCTAATGTAACCACAAGAGTCCTTATAGAGGGAGGCAGGAGGGTCAGAGTCAGAAAGAACACGATGTGATGAGAGACACAGAGGTCAGAGGGATGCAACTGCTGGCTGGGGCCACAAGCCAAGGAATGGGGTGGCCTCTAGAAGAAGGAAAAGGCACGAAGGTGAATGCTGCCTAGAGCCTCCGGATGGAACAGAGCCCTGACAACACCTTGATCTTAGCCCAGTAAGACCAATTTTGGACTTCTGACCTCCAAAACTGTAAGAAAATTAATTTGTATTGTTTTCAGCCACTAAATTTGTGGTAATTTGTTACAGCAGCAATAGGAAACTAATGCAGGTAACTTCATATATAATGGAATACTGTGCAACCACTAAAAAGAATGAAGAACACCTATATGTTTTCATGTGGAAAGATCTCTGAGACATATTATTAAATGAAAAGAAATCAAGGTCCAAGACAAGCACCCCTCAGTTACAAAGGATGCACACAGGCCTATGTATTTCTGGAAGGGGCAAGCTGGTGAAGGGGTAACCTGGGGAAGGGGTGGTCAGTGTTAGAAGGGAGACTTACTTCTCACACTGTGCTTCTCTAAACTGTAATACATTTTGAGAATTGCCACTCGGTAGAAAATCAGTTTTCACACCAGATCTTTGGGGAAGGGACAAAGAAACCATACTAAGTTCTACAGGCCTTTTTCAGGTGTGTGGCTCTGAACTTCAGGGAAGAGTAGATAAATAACATTCCCTGACATGAGCAATTAGCTGCTGGGTGTGAGAACTGCTAATGTGTGCTCCAGAGCAGCCAGACTTGAAGGTCAGATGGAAGCTAAGAGAAAAAGCCCCAAGGTCATTGTGGAAAAAATAGACACTAACTCCATGTGCAGAATTAGACCATTCAGAAGGACAGATCATGCTTCTTTTCCAGGGGTGTGCTAAGAAGAAAGTGTCAGAGGGGGATTTGAGTTCTGTGAGCCAGGAACCTAGAACAGGAAACCTAAGAAGGTGGTGAGGCTAAAGCTAATTATGAAGTGTGAACTGCAGAAGAGAGGAAACTGCCCGCAGCCACTCCTGCAAACAGGTGCCGTCATCACCTAACGCCCGCATCACTGAACAAACGGAACAAACGCGCAGACAGTCCAGACCCGGAGGCTCCTACCTCTGCAGGGAGGCACCTCCCATCATCCTGAGGATTTCAGGCGAAGCCTGGGGGCACCCTGACCCACCTGGCCCCGGGAGAGAGGAGGAGCCTGACTGGGGTGCATGATGGGAGTTAGCTTTGGGAAAAGGTGAAGGAATGGACTTGCGGTTTAGGTTTCATGTGTGGAGAAACAACTTTAAAGGCCTGATGTCAGCTGGAGAAGTAAGGTGATGACCCCTGCCTGACCTGTGGGATCTAGGGCTTCTCAAATCAAAAAGAGAAACGGAGAGAAACCCCCGAGGTCCTCAAATGCACAGTTACTTAACATTTGAATCATTTAATCCTTCTAAACCACAGTTTATTTATCTGTTGGATGGGAATAAATAATGGTACTTACTTCTATGGGGAGGGTTAACAGAGCTTGTCACTGAGCTTGGCAAACTCTGCAGCACTCACTATGTTGAAGTACATAGTACACAACTAACAGCTCTGAATGGCAGGCTCGTTGTTGTCCCCATTTTACAGAGGGAGAAACTGAGGTGCAAAGCACTCAAGCATCTTGCCGTGGTTACCCAGGGATTCAGTAGCAGAGGCAGGATGTAACCCCAGGCAATTTGGCATTGCAGGTCATACACCTCTTGTAGTAAATGGGGAAAAATGGTAGTTGTGGTTGTGGTGAGATAATGGCTGCGATGCATGATTCCCATCTTAGCAGATAAAATGAAGTTTAGGAGGACCAGGTGACTTAGATGTTAAGTAGCTGTGCTTTTGTGACCTGATGTCTGGGGCTCAGGTGCCCCCCCACGTCACTAGGCCACCTGCCCCAGTGACAGCTTCTGTATGGCTGTGGGGACTGGTGGGAGGCAGAGAAGAGGGAGCACCTAAGCATGTCTGGAGAGGGCACAGGTCCAGAGGCAGCCTGCCGTGCCCTGTACCGCTGGCACTCCTCATCACTGTTCCCAGGGCGAAGGGAGCCTGGGTGGGCCTGGTGTGGCTCCAGGGCAGGGGCCAGAGCAGAGTGACACCGTGGTGGGGTCTTTGAGTTAAACATAGTTTGCAGAGCTGTCTCCAGCTCAGCTTCAGAAACCACAGGAGAGTGAAAAGTTTAAAGCTGCACCATAAGGAAGATGGCTCAGGTAATTAATTTCATACCTGGCAGAATGTAGGAAATGTTCTTGTTTTGGAAATGGGCTCATTTATTTGCCAAGCTGGTAGGTCAGGCTTGCTTTTGTTTGTTTTGTTTTCCCAGTTTTATTGAGAAATAATTGATATATAATGTGGTGTAAGTTTAAGTACAACATAATGATTCGATACATGTATGTATTACAAAATGATCGCCACAATAAGTTGAGTTAACATCCATCACCTGGCAGAGTTCCAAAGATATTTTTTTCCCTTGTGATGAGAACTTTTAAGATCTATTCTCTTAGAAACTTCCAAAAAACAGTACTGTTCACTATAGTCATCCCAGAACTTATTTATCTTAAAAGTGGAAGTTCATACCTTTTGAAAACCTTCCCACAATTCCCCCACCCCTATATCCAACCTCTGGTCCCACAGATCTGATCTCTGTTTCTATAGGCTTAAGTCTGAACACATTTCTTTCTTCTTCTCTTTCTTCTTTTTTTCCTGCCTTAATCTTGTTTGCTTTAGTTTTGTGCATCTATAAATTGCTTTTTGGAAGCTGTACTTTATGAAAATGTTTCAGTATGCAGTTGACCATTTTTTGTTGGGGAAACGAATTAAAAAAGGAGGAAAATGGAGTGAGGGTTAGAGATTGACTAGAACTGATGCTGGCCCCAGTGGTCAGATTCATTGCTGACTGCAGGGATATTTCCACTAGCGGTGGTGTTGTGGCGGGGGCTGGAGAAACACCCCTAGTCCAAGGCCAGGTGAAGGAAGACAGATGCAGTGAGAAGGCGTTCATGGGCTGATTACAGAATTATTTTATACCTTCCAGAAGATCTTGACATTTAGATTCAAGGGGCCTGATTAAACAGGGAGGCCTATAAGATCCAGTGTAGAAACAAGAGGAAGTCTCATGTCTGTTCCAACATATTGCCATGGATCTCTCTTTGCTGCCATGACAACAGGCTTGAGAGCTCTGTTGTGATACGTCTGTGACCTCAGCCTTTGATTCTGCCCTGCAGACTTCCCAATACTGCCCTGGAATAGGAGGACTTGCCGTGCCACCTAGTCCCTGGTTTCGCAGTGGGTAATTCAGCATGGCAGAGCCTTTTAAAGCTTAATTTTTCATGATCCAGGCCAGAAGCCTGAATGAGTTGTATACATCTCTGTTGTATGGCTTCTGTCCAAAGACAATTGTAAAATGTTGAACAAATCAAATGGAGAATTACACTGAATATTTTGAATACCAGAGTTGCATTTGACTATGAGCAATAGAATCCTGAGAAGCAGTGGTTTAAATAAGACAAGAATTCATTTTTCTCACAAAATGAGTATTCCAGAAGTAGGCACCAAGGGCTACTGTGGCAGTTGTAGGACATCATCCTAGAGTGTAGCCCTTATCCTTATGTTCATGAGATAGCTGCTAGCATGCCAGCTGTCACATCATGTTCTTCTTGGAAGTGGAAAGGAAGAAGTGCCAAGTGAAAATGGTGCTTTTAGCAGTTGATTCCGTATGGTTTTTAAGAAGCCTTCCCAGAATCCCCGTCCAACAACTTTCACTTACATCTCAGTGGCCAGAACTTGGTCATATGTCTACACCTATCTGCAGCGGAGGCTGGGGAATGTTGGGTTTAATCTGAACACATTGCTTCCCTTGACAAAATCTGTTACTAAGGAGCAAGGAGAGGATGGATATTGATTAGGCACCTAGAGGTCTCTATCATGAGATGTCTATGAATGGATGAAAATGGGAGCTGCTGAAAATGACCAAAAATAAGGTGGCAAGAACGAGGCCATGGAAGAAGCCAGAATTTCCTGAGGTCTGTTCATTAGCTCCCAATGGCAAATAGTACTGGCAGATAGTACTGACTGATAATAAAACCATTAATCTAGCATATATGACAAGTCGACACAATAGGACGTTGCAATAGGGAACAAGGAAATCAATTCATGGGGTTGCCACCCCTTACTCCGACAATGGAATGCATGAAAGGTAACGTAGGCATAAATCAGGTGCTACTGGAATGAGCCTACAGTTTTGTTGATTTGAACATTTGCTTCTTTTTAGTAAATACATATTTAAATGAGAATATACGTCAATTAAATTTATGTCAATCTTCTCCACCATTTTCAAGTAAATCCTTCATGCTTAATAAGCCATTGCCACGGGTTAACTCAGCTGCTTCTTGTGTAGGAAACAATCTTTCTTACCATTTACCACCTGTTCACCATCTGCCGCGCGCGCGCGCGCGCACGCGCAGGCGCGCACACACACACACACATACACACACACACACACACACACACACACACACACCACATACTCCCTCCCCAACTCCACCACTAAAGTATAAGGAAGGGAAGTTTTGACAGTGTGCTGACATATCCCTGGTTCATGGAGAACAGTTTAGAACCAGCAGGTAATCAGGCACTTGTGTGATACTTGCATTTTTTTTATAACTTATGATAATTAAAATGTATTTACCTCTAAATCATCACTCCAAATTACAATGCTACTTGAATTCTATGCCTTTGTGTGGAGGTGTATACTTTTTTGTTTTCGGTGTGTCTTATTCTAGCAGCAATCTTTTAATTTGCTGTTTGTCAACTGCTGTGCTCTGGTAAAACCAGAACACCTCATTTATTAGCCTGTGGGCAAAGTCAAAGTAAAAGGCTCTGGGAACTCTCACTGGTGGTGGGTATGTAAGTTGGTAAATACACTTTGGAAAATGGTTTGGCAGCATCTACTAAAACTGAGCATAGGCATATTCATGGATCATACTCTACAGAAAAGATCTTCTCAATCTTTGCTTTTGCCCTTTTTTGGTTTTCTTTCCCAATTACCTTTTCCTTGTGTTTCTTTCTCAAATTCTCTTCTCTGGTACAGCTTTCTCAAATACAGTACCAACTACTTTTCATGCCTAGGCCCTATTCAAGAATCAATCTGGAAAAGGAATCCTGGGGTGGGGGGAGTGAGGGGACAAGGTGGGAATGTGAGAGATTTATAGGATTGGGAAGGGGGGTGAGAAAGGGGATGGCAGAGAAGAAGAGAAACAAATTAGAGTCATGAGTTGGCTCTGACACCAAAGATTAACCGTAATCTAAAATGTTTAGATCACTATACATTTTTTTAAGAGAACTAATGCCTTCAAAGCAATGTGATCTTGAACTATAGACCCAGGAGTGGGAGCGCACTCAAAGACTGGGAAGGCCAAACCTACTAACTGACGGGTTTAATTAGCTATTTTAAAGTATACCTGGACACCGGTCACGCAGTATAAAACATTATATACAGCATTTATTTTAGATAAATTTGGAGTACTCACATATTCAGTTGTTGAAAATTAATTTTTTTTAATGGAAGTATAGTTGATTTACAATGTTGTGTTAGTTTCTGGTGTACAGCACAGTGATTCAGATGTATTTATATATATATTATATATAAATTCTTTTTCAGATTCTTTTCCATTACAGTTTATTATAAGATATTGAATATAGTTCCCTGTGCTATACAGTAGGACCTTGTTGTTTATCTAGTTTATATATAGTAGTTTGTATCTGCTGATCCCAAACTCCTAATTTATCCCTCTCCCTGCCTTTTGCCTTTGGTAACCACAAGTTTGTTACCTATGTCTGTGAGTCTGTTTCTGGCTTGTAAATAAGTTCATTTATGTTATATTTTAGATTCCACATATAAGTGATATCATATGATATTTGTCTTTCTCTGTCTGACTTCACTTAGTATGCTAATCTCTAGGTCCATCCGTGTTGCTACAAATAGGATTATTGAATTCTTTTTTACGGCTCAGTAATATTCCAGTGTAAATATATACCACATCTTCTTTATCCACTCATCTGTTGATGGACATTTAGGTTGCTTCCATGTCTTGGCTATTGTAAATAGTGCTGCAGTGAACATTAAGGTGCATTTATCTTTTTGAATTGGAGTTTTCTCCGGATATATGCCCAGGAGTGGGATCGCTGGATCATACGGTAACTCTATTTTTAGTTTCTTAAGGAACCTCTATACTGTTTTCCATAGTGGCTGCACCAATTTACATTCCCACCAACAGTGTAGTGGGTTCCCTTTTATCCACACCCTCTCCAGCAGAAAATTAATTTTCTTAAGACTCTGATCTGCATTGGGAAATATGGAAAGAATTTGAGAACCAAGAAGTGTTAGAGTCTGGAAGAAGCCCTTACCAACTATTTCTTTCCTCTGCTATGACCATTACCGGGCAGCTCTTCCATCATCTTGGAGATCTGTTTAAGGCTCAAAGGGTCCTTTTCGAATTATTTGCACCAATAATTAGATTGCATCTAACTTCATGGTGATGAGAAACTTAGAAAGAATTAATCCAGATACTCTTGGGCTGTTATCACAATAAAAGTCATCTAATTTTATACTATGGCTTGGAAGGAAAAACAGAAGTTGTAAACTCTTGGGCTCATGGGCCAAATGTGGCCCGCAGATGGAACTTGTTTGCCTTCCACAGTTTTAAGAGAGGAGTGCTCTCCAGTTCAGCACTGGTCCCCACCATTCACACAATACACACACGTGCACTCCACACCACCCTCTTCTCTGATCGCTTCACCTTCCTGACCCTTAGGGCATCTGAGTTTGAGAACTCTGAGATTACAAAAGTCATTCAATATATGAGGCACTACAAGAGAAGAGAGAATCATTGGGAAAAAGCATAATGAGATGAAATTTATAGAAAGGTAAATTTAGTCATAAAATCAAGATGAACGTCCTTCCTGGAGAAGTTACTGGAATCTGGGTTGGTTTTGTGAAAGGCACATACGTCTAGCTCTGGAAGAAAAGGGATTGAGTTGCAGAGCCTGTGACATGGCATTCAGCTGGCTGTCTGTTCTATGGCTCCAGGAACTAAGACTGTAACAGAAAATATGATTACGCCAAACAATTGGCTGAAAAGCAACATAATTAGAGTCATTACAGACTGGAGACAAAGACAAAGAGCATGACAAAAGCAAAAAAAGTCACCTTTCCACATGATAGGTGATGCCTGTGTTCCCCGCCCCACCCCAAAATCAACAGTACGAAGGTACACAATGAATGGGTAAGTCAGGAACTGGCTGAAGAACAAAACAAGGGTATATCTTCAAAGTCTCACTTCTCTATAAAGTTCAATTTTAAATCAGGTATTTAAGACCAGTAAATGAGCTTGGCAACAGCAATGAAAGGACCTTCCAAAGGACAAGGAAAGGGAAAAGACAAGCCAAGAGTCTCAATACCTGTTGGAGGCCCCAAGCCCTCTCCATCATCAGTACCCCATCCTGACCCTCAGGACCCAATCCTAAGTGCATTTGGTAAAGTAAGACACTTTTCCTCTCAATCTTACTGTTTGTGATGGTACGTGAGCCTGATCCTGCCTGTGGCAAAGAGCCCAACTTCTCCCCCAGATTCAAGGGGAGAGAAGGAAAATGTTCTAGGACACCCAAATTCAAGGAGGAATATTATGTTAAGAGCCAGGACTCTGGAGTCAGACAGACCTGAGTTCAAATCCTAGTTCCAGCACTTATTAGCTTTATGGACCTTAGTAAGTTACCTCATTTCCCTGGGTCTTGTTTTTTCTCATCCATAATCTGGGCATAATGTATTTAACTATCTCACAGCGTTTAAAAACAGATCTGTGTTAAGACATCTAGTCCAACAGTGCCTGACCCAACGGTAGGCACTCAGTGAATGGTGGTAATTGTTATGTAAAATAATCATTGTAATGAACTTGAACATCTGTGAAAGGGAAAAGGGTCCTACTCAGTGAAATAAAAGGAGAGCTAGTGTCAGATCTCATGTCATGGCTCAATGCTTCCCAGCTTATCTCTGTCCAACTGAACAGCTTTGTCTGCATTAGCAGAGCCTAGGAAACCAGTGCTATCAAAACCAATGAGACAAGCATTTCATAAGTGCCTGTTAGGGGCACAGGGCAGTAACACTGTGCCAGACCTGAAAAGAGGTCTCGCCAGAGGTTGAGCCATGATCATGGGAAGGTATAACTGTTGTAATCTCTCCAAGCTGAGAGATGATTGAAGACTATCTTTCATGGATGCTACATAAGAGAAGAACAGAAACAAATTGTTAGAAATTACTTCAGCATTGAAAACTGAAATCTTAGTGCCCTGCTTTATCACAGTACTGAGCTATACCCCCCCATACAACTTTTATTGAGCCCTATGTGCAGGCACAGTGAGAGATAGTCTCCTTTTTCACGGAGACGAGGATCAGCCACCTCCAAGGTGGAATGCGTTTACCCCAGGATGGGGGCCAAACAATACTCCAGGGTGTGGGATGAAGATATTAGACCTTCCATTTCTGTGTTTTAAAAGGTCACCTTCTAAAAGCATCTGTCTTACTTTATAACATACATACTATATTTGAGTAGTAGTGTCTATGTATAATTTGTAAATAAAAACATGAATGTTCATGTGATCAAGGTTTAAGTTTTTTTATTGATGGGGTTCTTGATTTAAAAGGTTTGGGAACTACTGGTCTAGAGGAGAAGGAAGACCAGTAAGCCAACAGTCAAAATTAATGCAGAGGGAGCTCGGCTGGAGCACAGATGATAAGCATGTAGCTCAGCAGTGAAGGAAGAGGAGACAGGATGCAGGGAAGGCTTTCTGGAGGAGGTGACAGGATGAGCTGCTGAAGTTGGGTTTGGTGAGGGGGGAGAGGGGAAGAGGAAAGAATATTTCAGGCAGGCTATACAACACATGCAAAGGCAAGGTGGCCTGTGCAGGTACAGTGAATGCATCTTGAAAACTAAAATAATTTGATCCATCTTGAACTGTCAGTATAGGTGAGGAAACTGCAGGAGGTGAGGAAACTGCAGGAGGTAAGGCCGGGAGGTTTCTGCAGAGATCCAATTATTGAAGGTCATTGAATAGAAAGCTTATTCTGATGGTGCAGGTTGGCGCTGAGGGATTCTAGCAGGGGAGGGGAGATCATGGAGCAGTATTCCCAACTTGATCCTCTCGTCCAGTTTCCATTGATGCTTGTCTGAGTCCTAGAGGGAAAGGATTGTGCTTGTGGGAGCTGATGAAACCTCAAAAGGCTAGGACAAAAAAGGTGCTAGAAGCCTTTGAAGGGATAGAGAATCTTCAACACTGGGCATTGCTGGGTGAGCATCGCCAGTGCCTAAAGACACATCTCTGGGCAAAAAGGCTGTGCAGTCTTGTGTAAGCATTAGTGCTTTAGTGGCTCCAATACAGTCAAGAGCAACAAGATTTATCACCTGAGTGAGCTGGAGTTGGAAAGGAGGGAAATGTCAGACACCAGAGCAGCCAAGAGGACAGCATGTGGAGTCCACTGAGCCACCCCAGGCAGGCTCTAGGAACTGATTCAGGAGGACTTGCAAAGCATTTGGCGTTCCCTCATGAGGAGAGACTGTACTGGTCATATTCAAATTGTATCCCTCATGCGTTGCACAGTGGATCAGGCTCCAGAGTTTACAAATCCTGAGGTCACTGTCCAGGCAGTTCCTCTATAAATATACCTTCAGGAGTTGTACAACAGGAACCTGGCATAGATGTTCAATCAAGATGTCAGGAAACGAATGAAATAGTGATTGGTTGGCTGCTCTCATGACCTTATTTAAACCTCAGACTGGGCTGGCCAAATCCCATCAGAGTTGGGTTTGGAGCTATTATTTGGGTGCATGTGGCAGATTGCAGCAGGGGAGTAAACCCAGGAACTCAGAATGGCAGTCAATGGCTGGGGATTTTACTACTTTATTCTGGGGAAATCTTACAAAAAACTAGAAATGTAATGCCATAACTATGTATATAGTCAGTAAGGCAGAAGCATGAGGGTAGAGAATTTAAGGTAACACCCCTTAGGGTAACACCCATGAGGACTTGTCACTGGTGTTGTCCAACTAGAGAACCCCCGTTACTCATTCTAAGGCCAATGCTTAATTCTAGGCAGAATGAGACTGGGGGCCAAAATGAGAATTAATCACCAAAGAGCAGATAAAGCTGATTCATTTCTGAGCTGGAATAAAAGCAGTACGAAGACCTTGAAGACTTGGTTGCATACATATTAAACAAGAAAATCTGGAATAGACACTGTCCTCCTTGGAAGAAGGTGGGAACCTCAAGAAAACATCCTGTTGAAGCAAAGGTTGCTGTTGGCATAACTGGCAGCCTGAGTCTTCAAGAGCTGGGGAGTGTCATATATTCTTATAAGTGGCCAGACTGGCATGAGTTGAAAAAGACCTACCTGTGTCCACGATCTACTCAGTCTATGTAGTGGTGGCAGTAAAAGGAGTGCCTCAAGCCCTTAAGGGCCTGTTTACATCCAGTAAACCTGAAAAGTACCTTAAGAGGGACCTGGAAGAATGATCCAGAAAACCTGAGAAAGAGTTGAAGGCAGTGTGGAGAGTTAACAGAATCCAGTGTTCACAGACATCCTCTTGTAGTGCTAACAGATGTCCATGCAGGGCACAGGAAGTGCCCACTTTTGATGATCAGTGTATACCTAAATTAACCAAATCCTGTATGTGGAGGCCAGACAAGAAGCAGAGTCCTTTGGTGGCTTCGACTGGCTCTCTGAGACCAATGGATTCACACTTTCCTGGCAGCTGCCCCATTTTGTGGGCAAAAGCCATGCTGGATTTTGGAGATTGCTACTAGATCCCAGAGTATTTGTAATGGTAAGCACCAAGCTCTGGGGTCACTGTACGCCTGCATTTTCTGTGGGCCTACACATTGGGAGGACATGATCTCGGGGGAGGCAAATGGTTCCCAAGAAAGGGGTCTTAAACCCAGAAAGCACTTCTAGTCCACAACCACCATCATCTCCTTCTGACTCCTCAATTCTCTCACTGTCCCTTTCATTTGAAATATTTTTACTACCAAAATCAGGGGGATAAATTTTTTTTAAGTATAGAGATATATCAGCCATCACTTTCTCTGGGACATAATAAGTTGAAGTGTTTCTTCTATAGATTTTTTTTTTTGCGGTATGCGGGCCTCTCACTGTTGTGGCCTCTCCCGTTGCGGAGCACAGGCTCCGGACGCGCAGGCTCAGCGGCCATGGCTCACGGGCCCAGCCGCTCCGTGGCATGTGGGATCTTCCCGGACCGGGGCACGAACCCGCGTCCCCTGCATCGGCAGGCGGACTCTCAACCACTGCGCCACCAGGGAAGCCCCTCTTCTATAGATTTTTATAGCTTCATGTTGACTTTATATGAAGGGACACCCTTGAAGCAAACATTTTTATAAATGCAAGTACATAATGGTAAGCATGCCATTGTAAAGCAATTTTTTAAAAGTTTGCTGGTGGTTACTGTATCTTTGTCCTTCTAATGTCTGTTGATGCCTTACTGAATACACTAAGAATACAGAGAGGAAACTTGGCTGTGTGTACGTGGAAAGAACTCACTCCATGCCTCTGGCCTCAGTGTACCATATCTATAAAGCCCGTGGGTCTGCTGGCCAGAGTATCTTCCAGATCTAAAAGACCATGATTATGTATCTAATACAAAGGCCAGAAATGCCTAGAGTGTGCAGATTTTAAAAAAATAGGAATGAGCAGTATGTCATATAAACAGAGCTTCAGTTCACAGATGAAGAATTAGAGTGGGTTATTTTATGCAAAATAAATTGAGTCCTTTCAAAATATTAATAATTGCCCAAGATAAAGAAAAAAATTTTAATCTTAAAAATCAAAATTTTGATTCATTTTATAGGTTATTTTGGCTTGTTTCATTTAAAAAATTCTATTTATTAAATGTGGCCTGTGAAGGTTTTATTTTAGGAATACTGAAACTCAGAGCAGGTAGTGGAGACTTAAACATTAGTGAAACCCAGTCCCTTTACTTCCTTCATCTTTCATCTGCACATTTCTGGCACTTTCCATCTCTGAGCTCTCTTGCCTGAACTTCCTCTGTTCCTCTTCGCACTCTCTCTGGAGTTAATAATTCCACTCGGACAGTTTCTCCTCCAGAGGACAAAGCTGCTACTTCTCCAAAGCTCTCCATTCTTCCTCGCTTCCTTGATGCTGCCTCATGGTGGGGGTCCCTAACACCCATCTCTAGGGGGAACCCGTTTGGGCGTCGTTTTGGCTGAAGCTTTTGCATTGCATTTCCCTGTCCTGTTACTCGGTGTGGTGTGTATTCTGCCTGCTCTTAGCTGAAGGCCTTCCCGGACTGGGCAGCTGAATGCACTGCACAGCTGCCAAAATTCTAATTCAAGAGCTAGAATTCTTACTCCTGCTCTTTAGACCCTTGTCTGGCCCTGGCTCCAGTCTCCCGCCAACTGGGTCCCTGGCTCGTTATCAGGCCCACCCGGGCCCTGTCTCCACCCCCAAGTGGGCCCAGGAAATCATTCTTGGCACCAAACTAAACTTCAGCCACACCACTACCCGAGCCTCACCCAACCCAACTCTCATCTCAGCACAAGTTGTTACCTTGTGAGCTGGCAGACAGAAGAGATGGGCTCGAAAAGAGGAAATGCCATGGGTGAGGGCACTTATCACCCCCAATTACTGTGACTGTCAGATTGTAAAACTTTTTGTGGTGCCTTTCCTCTATGAAAAGAATTAAGAATCCTACTAGAAATAACACTAGGGATGAATATAGTTTATGGAGAGGGGAATACTATTTCTCTATGTATCTGCACCAGAGAGTAAGTGAAATTTGTCCTAAAGAAAAATGCTAAATTCAGTATACTTGCATAATGAAAAAAATGCACTGTTGCATCATAAACTGCTGATAATATGTAGGCAACTGTAAAAGTGCTATTGGAGAATGCAAGCTTTAAAGGTAAAATATCAGGGAAATTGGGGGTGGGGTTGGGGACAAGGAGGTAATTGATTCTTAGCAAAATGTTGGTTTCAGAGAAGCTACCTGATTCAGCCTAAATGCTTAACTGGTCAACATTCTGGTTTAAATGCTCACAGGATGGTATAATCTAGACTGATTGGAAGGATCTCTCTCTTTTAAATGAAGAGAAAGTATGTCCCTTGACCCTGTTTCTACTCCTTCTAGCCTTCACCAATGCACTGTCCTTTCTGCTGTGACAGTTTTGCTCCCAGGGAGACAGATGGGTTAATCCCCAGATCTGAGATGGGGCAGTGGGGTATTATAATTTGGGGAAATGAAATTAGTTTTCATTTTCCCAAAAGGCGCAGGGAGTATTACAAACGTGGTACACATGTAAAACACAGGCAAATGCACTTGACAATCAAGCACTCTATTTTGAAATTTAAATAAAGCTAAGATTTTCTTCTGGCCTAGAGGGAAACTTCATTAAAATCAATTAGTACAAACCTCCAGAGAAAATGGGCTTTTTTTAAAGGAAGGTTTAAAGAGTAAGTTGCACACAATTACCTTTCCTGGGTCCCCTGTGAATGTCAGTGTCAAACCCAGACAGGTGGCCAGGTGCAAACAAATGTCCCTGAGAGGGGCCTGGGTAACTCCCTGAGTTCTCACTGCAGGGAGGTAAGTGTAATTAATAGATGTATATATATCACGAATGTAATACACATAACCAAGGAGGCTCCAAACAGATTGCATGTATTACCAACTGTGAAGGGCAGGCCGAGTGAGATAAAGTTGGTGGCAGGCGCTCCCAGGTGAGGCCTCGGTCCAGGGGCGGAGGTTGGGGCCGCACAGCTGTTGCCGCGCGCCCTGGTCCCTCCTCCCAGCTGCGGCGGCCTCACTCCCACCCCCACCCTGCC
>NW_006792921.1:3819133-3822823 GCF_000442215.2 Lipotes vexillifer | reverse complement strand
GCTGCAGCCGCTGGGAGGTGGGAGCGGGGGGGCGGGGGTGGCTCCACCGCGGCAGCCATTCCGCTTCCTCCTCCCGGCACCGCCGCCACTGCGTCCTGTCAGCGCTGGTTGCTAGGTGTGGTGCGTCGGGAGGGGGCCGGAACCGCGGCCGGAGGACGCGGCGCTTGCTCTTTCCCCCGGCGGCGGCAGGGCTCGCTGGCCTGAGGGCGCCCGCTTCTGCCCCGGCCTGGCGCGGTTGCCGGGGCGCTGCGGACTGAGGTCCCGGGTGCGCCCGCGGGCCGCGCCCAGCGCCCAGGGCCGCGCCGCCCCGGAGGCCCCTGCGGCTGCGTCCGCTGGAGAGCCGTCCCCCAGGACCCGGGGCAGGGCATTTAAATGCGCTCCGGCTCTGAGATTTGCCTTTCAAATGGTGCTAGGCCCGAGGTGAGCCGGCTGTGCCGGGTATCCGCGGCGGCGGCCTGCGCAGCGCCCCGGGCGCCGGGGACTTGGTGGCCGCGGGGGAGGGGGACCCCGCGGGGCGGCTGCTTTCTCTTCCTGCCCAAGACCCCGGGGCCTTTCAACAAGTCCTTTAATTAGCAGAAGCCCTTGCACACGTTTCCACGCTCCTATCCGGAGCTCCTGCGAGGAGAGATGGGTCGGGTTCGTGTGGTTCGGGCGATCCAGCCACCTGCGGAAGGTGTGGCCGGAGCCCACGAGTTGTCCTGTGTGGGCTGGAAGATGAAGGGCCCGCGTGATGCCCCAACGGGGCTGCCTAATCCAGAGAACCTGTGAATTGCCCCCAGAAAGTCATTTCCCAGTGAATGCTATGGATTCTGCCATGTGGATGCAGCTCACGTTTCTACAAAGTTGAGAGAATAAATCACGACTGCTGTGTATTTATGCACGAATAAAATGAGGCCGAGCCTTAAGCTCCTTCTCTTAGTATAATGCTTTCTCTTTGCACACAGTGAGTGCTTAATAAACGTTGAATGCTAGTTTAGAATAGGTATATGATGGGACATCCAGAATGGGAAATACTCATTGAAAATGTCTACAAACCATCTTTCAAAACATAATCTGGATGAGTAATTGTCCAGGTTTTGAAACTTACGAAATTTTAAAACATCCGTGTAATAACTTTTGCCATCTCCTCTGATAAAGGTGTGACAGAAGAGCTAGGGAAGTTTTGGTAGTCTTAAAAGCAGTTTAATGCAGTAACATATTTGCTGATTCATCATCGTGATTGAATAGTAATAACTGAAGGTGCTTAAAGGATAAATCAGATTTTTCATGATGGGTAGTTTAAAATAATACTAAAACTCCAGTAATGCAAAACTCCAATGGAAATTTTGTTAGTTCAAGTTGTTTCTCTTACTTTCAATAATAAATAAAAAATATAAATATAATAAATATGTATCATATAAATATATAAATAACATTTCCTGACCTAGGGAAGGCTGTCATTGCATATCCCATTCACTCACAGTTATTTTAGGATAAACTGTAATTAATGTGAGTAATAATTTCCCCACATTGCCTGCCTACTTGGACTAGCTGGTTAAAAGAAAATATAAATTATATTTATTAAAATGTGTTAAAGACAGTTATCCTTCTTGAGGGTTTAAGTCTGTAATCAGTTAGATAATTTAAAACTATTGGTGAATCACAAATTCTTTAAGTTTGTAGAAATTGTTTTTAGTATCGTGCACACATTTTTAAGAGGGTTAAGTGGTCCATAAATTTTGTAAAACTTTCAAGTGATGGTCACCCCCAAAGGGCTAGTGTTTTTCTCTTAGTGAAAATATTGAAAATTTAAATTTATAACAGTAGCTATGACTTAGGTGAATTTGGAGGCGCGGCTAACAATTACTATACTTCGGAATTAGTTTGACATCAGAAAACTTTATGGAAAGTAAATGTTAGATGAACAAACACTTAGAATTCCGTGGCTGAAGAGACCAAGAGAAACTATTCTGTACCTTAACTGAGGAGAGGCCGCTTACTTTCAAAGACAGCCCCATATGCAGAAAGAAATAAGAATTGACCTCAAGAAGAATAAAAGCAACCTGCTTAGTAGGCAGTGTCATGTAAATACACTTCCGATGAAGGGACATGAGTGAAAATATACCAGATAAAGCATTTGGTGAATGTTCTATACTACATGTATTGTTAAGTGGAATTTATTGTTTGTGGGTCAGTCTATAAATTTTTGGAGAGAGATTGTTATTTTTAATGATTGATTTAACCAATTCTGAGTCTTTGTCATCAAGTGGCCACATTAAAAAGATGCATGAAGACTACTAAGATATATGTTAATATTATCTTTAATTTTTTCAAGGAGTTTGTTATTTAGCAATTACAGGAGTATTAGAGATGTGCTCAGGTAACAGGTCCATCTTGACCTTTCTGAGTTATTACCATTTAACCACTAGTCAAAATCCTTAAGCAGTAATGAAATGAAGGTTTACAGATTGGAATATGGCATACTTCTTGCATGACAGATTTTTCAAGGCCTTTACTGTACAAAGCCCATAGTTTTTATTATAACTGTATTGTTTAGTTCAGATTAATTAAGTGCATTAATTTGAGAGTAGCTGTTATACGTGTACACTCAGCTCTTGTTGTTAACCAATTATCCATACCCATTAGGAACAAGGATTTGTGGCTGTAGAGCCAAAGGAAGTGGGATTTGCACCATCCTCTGTTTTAGCTCTTTTCCTTTCTGTTGGAGAAGTGCTGCACCTGAGGTCCCATTTTCTTCCTTGCATTTCATTGCTGGTTTAGTCTTGGAGCACCTGTCTCCGTGCACAAGCTCGGTACCCCAACTAAAACCCTCCCCCGTCAACTTAAATTGCCTAGAAATCCCACAGCCCTGCAGCTGTGAAGTGTTTCTCCATCAGCTTCACTATCAATTCATTCATAGCCTGGCTTTGTTTCCTGGAGATGGGAAAAGCTGATCAAGATTTGTTTGCTTCTTATTGTGAGTAAATACTTTGTAGAAACACTCTTGACATACACATCCTAGGTAGGTGAAGTTGAACTGGTAACTAGGAATCATAGAAACACCGAGAGCACTAAATTTAGCACTGAAGGTCGTGTCACAGACTCATGAGATGTCTGCTCCGTCTGCGCATCCCAGTGCTGTGAAGTCTTTGGCTTTTGGTCTCAGAAAGACAACTGTTTAATCATTCTTACTAGATTTGATTATTTGATACATTTGTAAGAATCAAAAGCATTTTGATTTTTACTTATATACTAATAGATATCGAGCACCAATTTTGTACCAGGTACAGTTCTAGGCACTTGGTATATTTTGATGAACAAAGATCCCAACCTTTGGGGAGGTTATGTTCCAGTGGTGGGAGATAGACAATAGTCAGCATATGATGTAAATTATATAGTATGTTGGAAGGTGGTTAGTGGTATGGAAGAGACCGATTAGAGCAGGCTAAGGTGGATTGGGAGATGAAGTGTTGGAATTTCCAATTGGTTGGTCAGTATAGGCCTCACTGAGAAGCTGATAGGTGAGCCAAAACCTTGACAGAAGTGAGGGAGTTAGCCATGAGGACAAACACAGTACATTAAGGTCCAGGCAGAGGGAACAGGAATGCAACTTGCACCTCTTAAACTGAAACACAGATTTGACTGGATTCGGTTATTCTTGTGATGGTACTAAACGAGCAGGTCATTTAGAACTTTCCCCAGTTGGGTGCC